>NC_056741.1:256396104-256623604 GCF_019279795.1 Protopterus annectens | reverse complement strand
AATGGACCAAAAATGTGATGCAAAAATATAAAATAGCCACACAATACAGCTGGGAACCTGTCAAAGGGACACGTTAACATTAGTACTGTTAGCTTAACCAACTGACAAAATAAATGAATCTACATGCATTTCTGAAATAAAAGTAAAAGTAATCTATGACTCTGATTATTACATTTTTTATTAATTTTAAACCCTCCACGTTTTCTTCCAAAATTGCCATTTTGCAGAGGGATTATTAGAGGGAGAGCAACATTCTGAACCAAAATCGGGGACAGTTGAGAGGTTTGGATATGCCCTACTCTATAAACCAATTTGCATGTACCTCTCAACCTGTTAACACAGGAAATCTGGACAAGGCCAAATATATTGGGGGAATATACAAAGCACTAAAACTGCTCTTGTATAAACTTAGTTGATAGAACAACAGGTCTTGCTTTAGCATGCATTTTTCTGAAGGTTATGAAGTCAAACTCAATGTCTGTCATTATTTAGTGACTTAATTCCTAAATGATTTGCCAGAAAACCACAAATTTTATGAGGAACAAACTAAAAATAATAAGCAAAAAGCTATTTATTCTGTGAAAATCTGGACAGTTGAGAGGTATAGTTCAGCCGAGCCAGGGCTGTGTGAGTTTGCCATCCTTCCCCCTCACAAAATCATGGTCGAATGGAGCCACCCCCTGCAACCATTCCAATGTCCCATTACTTGGCTATTTCGCCCCATTTACCATAAACATTGCAATGTGCATACTGCTTTACTTCTACGATGATTTGGATTTCATTTGAAAGTTTTATTTTGTATTTTACAGCACAAACACCAAGACATCTGCTGAACAAAGCAATGCAATCTCACAATGAAATGAGACTTAGCATTAACACTCTGCTCCTGAAACTCACATTCATTGAAACAGCATTGAAATCCACATTCAAAGAAAATACATTTGGGTAGTATAAAGATTAACTTTGGGCTGTTTTCAAATTATAGGCCCCTTGCACACAAAACACACGTGTTGTGTGATACACCTTCCTGATTGTATTAAATTATATTCCTTGTATAATACAGTACAGTTGTTAGAGGGGGTTTTAAATTTGTTTTGAACATTTTTCCAGTAAACAATTAAACAAAATGCATGCACCAATAATGACAAAACTGCTCAATTGAGAACATTTCCATCATAAAAAGTCTACTCAAACTTATACAATCCACCAGTATCAGTAAGCATGCACCAATAATGACAAAACTGCCCAATTGAGAACATTTCCATCATAAAAAAGTCTACTCAAACTTATACAATCCACCAGTATCAGTAAATATGCACACTCTCTGCAGAAGTAAGTCATCTAAATAATTCCACATTAAAGAGATCGGTAACTAATGAAGAGGTTGCTGCTAGCAAACAACTTTATATTTCATTATTTCATCTATAAATAAAGTGCCTGTTGCCCCTGAGGAATAAATTGTCTATATCACATCAAAAAAAAAAAAAGATAAGCTAGTAATATTACAATAGGAAATGGGTGGCAAACTGATAACAAGTTTATAGTTACTAGGTATCTTCGCCAAAGAGGACATTATCAGTACGGCAGCATCCATCCCCTGTGGGAGTAGAACCCAGAGTCTTCTGCATCGAAAGAAAATACACTGCCTGCTATGATATTAACAATGCAAGCAGACTCACTATAAGCAGCACTAAACTTTTCTTCCCAAGCAGATCTCAGCTACTCGTAAAATCTACTTGATATTCAACTGTATCTCTCAACTTTGCAGCACAGGAAATCTGGAAAAAGCTAAAATTTCATTAGGGGGGGCAAAAGCCCAAAAAACTGGGAAACATTAAACATTGCTTGTATAATCTTGGAAAGTTGCTAGAATAAAAAAAATACTGTGTTACCACCATACATTTTACTGCCCAGTTTTGAACCCAGGTCCCTCTACAAAACACTCAGAGTAACATACCACTATGCCAAATCAGCTGTTTTGTGAAAGAGAGGAAGACTGAAACTTAAATGGCTACCATTTAGTGAATTCAGTTCTCACTATAGCTGTCAACCTCTTAGCACCTGGTTAAAACCCAGTAATGGGGGGAATACAGCCCTCAAACATATTCAGTGAATTCAGTTCTTGCCATAGCTCTCAACCTTAGCACAAAAAACCTGGACGAAGCCAATAATGAGGGACTACATTCCCAAAAATAGAGAGAAATTTCAAATATTCATCTTATAAGCTTAGAAAATTGCTAGAATAAAAGGTTTTGTGTTACTATGTACTTTCTGAAGAATATGAAGTCTGAAATTCAAATGTCTGCCAATTTTATTTATTTAACATTTGTTAACCAGGAAAGTCTGACTTGGAACAAAAAACAATATCCAGCAGAGGCCCGGGGAGAAATAACGCAGACACATGTCTTTGTAACATGGGAAGACACAAGAGCAAACCCACACGAACACAGGGGGGACATGCAGACTCTATACAAAAGGCACCCCAGCCAAGAATCAAACCACCGTGTAGCTGTGAGGCAACAATGCTACCACTGCACCGTCAAATATCTAAGAATTTAAACATTCAGAAACCACAGAGGTTATGAGGAACAGAACAGAATTAAATATGAGGCAAAAAATCTGCAAAAACCCCACAAATGGTGGTGGGAAGGGAATTCAGGCTCTTGTTACCTGCACTCAGGGTACAGGGTTCAAGCCTGAACTCTACCACACACAGGTTCTCTCTAGCCACCAGTATAAAGCAAATGGGGCATTTTATATATATATATACATAAATATATATATATATATATATATATATATATATATATATATATATATATATATACATATACATATACATACACACACACCTAATGGCAAGGCACACACAACACTCTGTTCACAGCAGCAGATAGCAAACTCCTTACACTTAACTCTCCAGCACGGCAATAACTCAAGCAAATACTTCGCTTACCCACTTTGTAGCAAGCTCCGTTCACAGCAGCAGCATTCTTTAGCTTTGTTCAAGGCAGCAAACTCCTCACACTTAACTCCAGACAGCCTCCAGCGAAGCTACCCTGTGCATAGCAAACTTCCATTCACGGCAATAACTCAAGGCACACAGCAAACTCCTCCATTCAACTCAAGTCAGCAGCACTCTTTAGCTTTTTTTCACAGCAGTTAACACAGCTTTAGCTTTGTTCAAGGTAGCAGCAATAAATCAGACACAGCAACTCAGCTCAGTCAGACACAGCAACCCAGCAGTTAACTTCAAGGCAGTAACCTGTCTGAATGCACAATTCTGATTTCCAGTTCCTGTTGCTCGTTCCAACATTCAAGACTGCAGACCTTGCAGTCCGATCCTCTTCCAGTCTATGCGTTAGCACCGCACAGACGTTCGGGGAATTAGCAGTCTGCTGCCTTCTTCCTGAATTCAGATTGGGAAGGCAGCAGTCCAGCTTGTGTTATGTGGGAAATCTAGGAATGTACCACTGTGTGGTAGCCCTGACTGAGGTCTCATTCCACTCTTCCAGAGTCTTCTGAAGGATCTCTTGGTGAATAACTAACTTCTTGCTTGCTATTTCGTAAGTCTCCTTTATATGCCACCTTGACTGATAATTAAACCCTTGTTATCTAGTTAAATGTTTCTGAACATTCTCAAATGCCAAGCAACAGTACACATTTTGAACAGACATTTAAAAGCACATGCACATTCTCCATAACCAACAAGCTGCAATAAACAGTATGATATATATAACATAATATAGTAACATTTCCATTTTACTACACCCATCCTTTAGTATTTACGCCAAACCTTGACAGGCTTAGTTATCCTCAGTAATTTACATGCACTCTGATATCAAAAGCTCAAGTTACAGGCTTACCGTACCAGGTAGTCGAGTACTACTTTTTTTAAAGGCAAAAACTATGGATTACCCCCACCACAGGTATCCACATTTTTTCTGTTACAACTGCAGAGCTAGTATAGCCTTAAATGTTGATGGTATGCTAAGCTCAGAGGACAGTCATTCACAAAAAAAAAAAAAAGAAGTTGTAGTTGCCAAAATATCCTTGAGGTAGATGCTAGGTAAAAGGGGAGGGTTGGGGGCTCCCCTCCAGAAAAAATGAGGCATAACGTGAGTCCTGCTACTCTGAAAAATACACTGCAACTGAAATAGAAAACTGCAAGCTTACGGACATACATTATTTATTTATTTATTTATTTGCATAGGGGCTTAGACCACTGCACCACCAGTATCTCTTGCACAACCCTGCTATTTATATACACTAACTCCAAGATCAGTGCACCTCAAAAGCAGAGGGAATATTGTAACATACTGTTTCGTGGGGATTCGTGCATATCCCCACACTGCATCCACAGTTCCACCAACTGCCAGTTCTGAGGCATACAGGGATAAAGCCCTGACAAAGGCCGATACAACCAACATTCCCCTTGTGGTTTTGGCACCTGATGGAGCTGGCAGACAGGCAGTAGAAGTTTGTACATCTGGAGAGGGGGCAGAGCTAGCCATGGGCTGTAGCAGTTCTTTGGAGATAAGGAATTTGCCTGCAACCTGGGAGTGTGTGTACTGTCCACCAAGCTGCTGACTGATGACAGCCTTCAGTGTACAAGTGATGGAAGCATTGCAGTTACGATCAGAGCTGGATCCAACATTAGGCAATCTAGGCAGCTGCCTAGGACCCATGTTGGCTTGAGGGGGACCTGGGCTTTGTCATTAAAAAAAATAAGAAAGTCTTCCATAAATAATCTCTACCATTAGGACCTCGTGGGAGATTTCCTTGAACACAACAGGACTTTGGGACCTCGCCTGAAACTTCTGTAAATGCAACAAGCCCCAGCATTAGGACGATGTCCTAACATCATCTTTAGAGACCAAATCACAGGCAATTTAAGTAGGGCTATCAGTGGAGCCAAGTGAGAAAATGGATCTTTAGGTTTAAGTTGGACTTCTGTGGCAACAGGGAGATATGCAAGGTGCAAATGGAGTCATTTTGAGTGTGTAGACAGAACAGACAAGCAGAGCCACTCTGTTCCAGTGAGAGCAATCTTTCACATCACGTGTGTGTGTAAAATGCCTCAGTTGAGGGAGGGAGGGTTGTCTAGTTAAGTGACTTTGCTCAGAGTCAAACCCTGAACCTTAATTATTAGCAAGCAAGTGCCTTAAACCTCCGCACCAACTGACACGTCTTTTTTTTTTTTTTTTTTTTTTTTGTAATTTTGTAGCTCAGTAAGAATTACAATCTGTCAATATCAGTCACAGACTTTTACAGCTATCTTAGTCAGCATCGGTGGTACAACAGGCAGCACTCTTGCTTTTGGTGCAGAAGGCTGTTGGTTGTCTTCCCACACCAAGTACATCGATCACTTACACTGCTGTGCAACTTAAGGAGGGTATGCACTCCTGAGTGTCTCTTCCTTCAGATGAGATGACTAGTAACTATGAACCTGGGCTCAGTTTGCCATCCATTCTCTACTGCACAGCATATCACCACAGCACCATTTTTTATGTAACATAGGCAATTTATTCTTCAAGGGCAGCAGGTACTGAATTTGTAGATGAAGCACTGAAATGCAAAGTTGTTTGCATTTCTGCAACCACTTCATTGGTTACAGTTCTCTTTGATGTGGAATTATTCAGATGACTTTTACTTCAGCAGGGATTGTGCATATTGACTGATATTGGTGGATTACAGTTACAGCAGTTTGAGTAGCCTTTTATGGTCGAAATGTTCTGGAATGGATAGTTGTCATTATTGGTTCACATGTTTCATATGTTTTGTTTCACTGCATACAGGAAAGATGCTCAAAACTACAAACTTAAAACATACTCTAACAAATGGTGCTGTATTAAACAATGAATGTAATTTAATAAAACCAAGAAGATGAATCAAAGAACACAAGCATTTATGCACGATCCCAAAAACATGTGCAAGGAGCCCAAAGTTTCAAAACAGCCCAAATGTGCACTTAATCTGCCACTTATACATGCAAATTACCTTTTAAGGACATCATTTGTTTCAGCTAAATGGCAATTTTGAAGGAACATGACTTTTTCTTTTAAGTCTATTTAAGGACAAATTCAGGCCAGTAAAGACCCCCACTAGCTGTGGATATGCATGTTTCTGCCTTCTTATAGCATCACCAGCACAGTATAAGTATTCTACTTATGGTTTATTACCAATGGTAATTTGCATATATCCCATGTCACCTCTAATACAAGAGACTTAAGGAATCACACAGTGGAAAGTCTAGCTTTGCTAGATTTTTCTTTTTGTTTTTTAACTGATTGTTTTTTCTGTGTGATCTTTTTATTCATTGTTTTAGATTATATGGAGTTATGGACTGGGATATGCAAGCAAATGAAATGTAATATACAGCGTAATAAGTGAAGATATGAAAAAGCTGCAGAAAGACAATACATTATGGGACAGATTCCAAAAGACTTGCTTTCAGTGTAAGTGACTTACTCTGGTGTAAGATCCAGCTATAGAGGCAGGCTTACACTGGGACCAGATGCCAAAAGACATGCTGCTGTTGTAAGTGACTTACTTTGGTGCTTTACACCAAAGTACATCACTTACACTGACAGCATGTCTTCTGGAATCTGGTCGCATATGTTTTAAGAAATTAAAAAGTTCAAGAAAACAATAAATGCAGGAAATGGGTACCAATAAAAATATAACTTGATTGAAAAGAAGAAAAACTTTTTTTTTAGCTAAAGAGGTAAAATATGAGCAGACAAGAATGGAAATATCAATGAGGAACAGGAAAGGATTGTGAACGATGTAATGGATTATATAAAATAATTTACTGACAAGCATATGAAAAACAGAGTCTGAATGGAATAAAGTTTAGTTGTGTAAGTTGCACTTACCCATAACAGTAGATGTTTGAATTTCTCACTGCTGCAGTAGCCCTTAGGCTATAAGGGTTGACTACTACAGCCTATCCAACCTGGGAGGAGGAGGAATATAGATCCAGTAGCCCCTGGAGAATAGTCCTAGCAAAGTTCAAACTGGACCTAGAAAAGGAACCTAGTTTGTAATGCTTTGTAAATGTATGTACAGAGAATCATGTAGCTGACCCTAGAATCCTTCTAGAGCTCACCCCTTTTCCATTATGCCATTAAAGACAACAAGGCTCTAGTAGAATGTGTTTTGATATTGCCTGGAATGTATTTACCATGATGGGAACAATAAGATAGGGACAATCACCTGGAAATTCTCTCTTTAGACATAGGGTGTCCATTTTCTGCCCCGGGCTTTTCTAAAGGGGTTATTTCTGTCAAGACAGTACCTGAGCGGCCTATGTATGTCCAAAGTATGCAGAATCTGTTCTGCTTTTTAGGTTCTGGATAGAAAACTGTGAGACTGATATAGCTTGATTCAAAGTGAACTATGAAACCACTATGGACATGAATTAGGGGTTTGCTCTTAAAGATACTTTGCATTTTCAGAAACCATTTTATCTTGCTCATGTGTAATTTGGCTAGATGTATCATGAATATCACAGAAGCTACGAACCATAGGACCCTAAGAATTTCTCTTGCATAAGTCTGAGACTGCTTTGAGAACCTCAGGAAAAATTCCAGATAGAAATCTACATTCTCTTGTGTCAAAAATGTCTTTTTAAAAGAAGACTCTTTCTAATTTCTCCAAAGCTTTTGGGTTTCTAATACCATGACAGGAATGGATCCCATTCCCAAGTCAAAGTACAATTAAAGTTCATGAAATTAGTATGGTTTCAATCTGATGTCAGCCAAAAGTGCTCTTTGCAGCACCTGCTATGCGCCCAGTAATGGCTCCTGCAATTCGTACGGGGTTACATGTATTGGTAACATATCTGAATACAACTGCAGATTCTTTTTTATAAGACACATTGCTCTTACTACTATTGGAAGCTTCCAGATTTGTATCACTTTCTTCCCTACTAAACCCAAATTAATGACTTCTGACATCCAGATAGACTCCTATAAGGCATCTCAGAAACATAAAGTGGATTTTTCAATAGTTATTTAGAAGCCCAGATTGATCAAGAGAGACAAACCATACTAATGACTCTTTTTTTTTTTTTTTTTTACATACCTTTACTGAATCATCACTCGCAAAAAAGACAAACTTACATAAAGTCTCCTTATTTCGGCTTTTACCGGTTAGGGGTTGCCACAGCGGATCACCTTTCCTCTCATGATTGGCAGTGGAGTTTTATGGTGTCGAGTTGCCAGCCCGGCACCCAACCTTCCACAGAAGGTACACACATGCACGCACTCCCACCTAGGGCCAATTTAGTGTGTCCAATCCACCTACAGCATGTCTTTGGGATGTGGGAGGAAATCGGAGCACCCGGAGAAAACCCACACGACCACAGGGAGGGCATGCAGGCTTAGCACAGAAGGCAACCCAGCCGAGAATCGAACCGGAGAACCTCTTGCTGTGAGGTGGCAACGCTAACTGTTGCACCACTTGTGGAGGCAAACTTACATAAAGTAATCAAATCATATTAACAAGTTCACATTTTCAAGCATTATGAGACATATAACTATATATGTAATGTATAAACTAAGCAATATTACATAAATTATTCAATTCCTGCCTTCTCTTCATCATTCCTCTTCCAAAACATTTTTTCTGCATGCACTATTCCCACAGTTTCCTTTTTTTCTAAGTAATTTACTCTTACCCTTTTCTAAAGATCCCACTTGCTCTTATTTTATCTATGTTAGAATAATCACTACTTCAAGTATTGCTGGTTTAGATTTTGATTTCCATTTTCCAGCAATTGTTTTTTGGCAGACACCCAAATTAAACTTAACAAGGCCTTGCTGTGTCTAGGCAATTCAGATTCAGTATCAAGTCTGCCATCTCATTACACTTCCAGAACATATGTTCCCAATTAGTTCTTTCTTCCCCTATACCACCACCATTTGCCATCTATCTGAGGGATTTTCTTTGCAGTCTGCTTAGGGTATAAAACTATCTATGAAAAAACTTCCAGGCAAAAATCCTAAATCTTTTAGACTTTGTTGCAGACTTGGCAGCCTTACACACATCCTCCAATTGTTTCTTTGTGAATTACATATCTAATCTCTCTTCTCAATCTTTTCTGACCTTTCCTGATTGATTCCTGTGGTTATCATGAAATATTTTATATGCCCTATTAATTATTCCTTTTTAAAATAGCCGCTTCTGTTCTAGATTCAATTAAGAATTCAACCAGTACAGGTCTTTCATTTAGGATACCCCTATCTCTTTCTCTTTGCCCATATTCTGATAACAATCACTTATAGGGAAGGCAATTGCTAGTCTGCAATCCAAATGTCTTCTTGGCCTCTTCCCATTTTACTACTTTTCCTTCTATAATTATTTGTTTCCAATACATTGGTTGCTTTGCTAGCTTCCTCCAGTAAATTCTAGCCCCCTCTTGTCTATTCCATATAGCCGTAATTGCCGTCATCCCTAGTGGCAGTACCTCCTTTCTCCATTCTAGCATTCGCTTAGTTCTTAGCATACTTTCTGACACTTTATAATATTCTGTATGACTGTTCTTATTCTCCTTAAGGGGCTGCATCCAAAATCCCATTCTTTCCTTATTTCTTGAATTAGCTCCCTGCTTCATCATCATCTCTTTCCACTATGAATTGTAACTTTCTGCTTGTGTTATGCATAAAAGTCTAAAATGCGTAGCTCTGAAATATCCCTACAAATCGTGTACATCTAAATCTCCTTATTCTGTTGGAAGGCTCAACTTATCCCACTTGACTCTTGCCCTCTTCACCTCTCAACTAAAATCCTTCAACTCATAACTGCTTTCAACAACTTTTCCTCTTGCTGATAAAAGTATGCTTGACCTGTGTATACAACTAAAGGGACTAAAAACATTTTTACTGCTTGTATACTGCTGTCCATATGAACAGACAAACACTACCAGTTTCTCAGTTTTTTATTATCTTTTGTTTACTCTCTTTTTCACACATCCTTAGCTTCCATAACCAAATCCTTTTTAACAAAACTCCTAAATACTTAATTTTATCATGTCCTCATAAATATAGCTATTGCTGGACCAATTCATGTATGGGTACATAATTTACTGCTATAGCCTTTGTTTTATTTGTAAAAATCGATAATACTGTACTGTACTGTAATTAGCTGGAAACACTATGCAAGGAGATTGAGAAACGAAAGTTTTTATCTGTTAATTAACCAAGCTCATGCTGAACAGGTGCTAATCTCTCCTTTATGGCCAAGTCTTGTGCACTTTTTAGAATGAATTCTCCAAACACTGTAGTTCATTTAATAAGGCTTTATTAAATGTTTACAACATCTGAATACTGTCTTCATTAACAGTACTGATAAACAATTAGTGTTCAAAGTTACTGTACGTCATATTCTCAGTATCCTGCACAACTTAAACTAACATAGTCTTTATATGACCTGTCTTCTGTACTCAGGCTCGAATGGAATGTCTGTTATCTTCTCTGAGGTGTTAGGTCGAATGAACTCACTAACCTTAACTGCACTGCTATCCCGAACACAACATATTATAATTTTCCTTATTTACTTTTTCTAACCTTGGTCTCAGGCTTTGTCTTGTTTTGTAGCCTCACAGGTGCCTGGCCGTTACATTATCTCTTGATTCTTCCCTTGAGAAAAGAACAGAACAAGAACTGTCTGCAACCTTCCCTTGAGAAACTGTTATCTCATGCTTAGCCATCTAGGTCATTCTTTCTTTCTGCTTTTCTAAAATGTATGCATAAATGAAACACCATTTCTAGGCCTATTTTATTCTTTAGCGTCTCTAATGTCTAATAACTACTTTAAAATGGAAGTCCCTAATCTAACAATCTTCATCAATTTTATATCCCCAAAGAATAAAACAGGACTGTCTCAGAATATTCCACAACACTGAGATGCCCTTATTTTGTTCCATCAGGTATAAAATAATATCTTTTGCAAATGATGCCAACTTTTCTTGAACACCATGCCAAGTACATCCTTGAATTTCTGAGTGTCTTAATTTCTTTGCCAATGGCTCTAAATATAAAGCAAAAACACAAACAGGAAGGAGGACACTCCTGACTGTTTCCTCTGTTCAGAGACAACGTATCTGACAGGAACCCTCCCAATTTGATTTTTGCCTCTGATTCCTCATATACCTTTCTAGTTAATGTTATTTTATCAGGAAATGCAAATACTTCCATTGCCCTACTCATGAAATCCCAGCTTACTCTTGAATGCTTTCTCTGCATCAAGACCTACCAATAACAGTGGTGTTTTCTTATATTCTGCTTCCCTCATCATTAGTCTATTAATGGGGTTCCTATTAAGTGATCGAAGACGCCTGGATCGAACTTAAAAGAACAAAAAGGCAAAATAGCAAAGTGGCTTTCAAGCGAATTCTTTCCCGAGGAAAGAATTTGCTTGGCCACTTCCTTTACTTTGCCATTTTCGGCACTGTACTGCGATCTCGAAGTTGGTATATTTAAGAAGGGGTGTGGTGGGGGGCAACCCCCCCCTCCAACTTTATGTATTGTTTTAATTTTTTTTTTTTTGTTTTGGAACAGCGACTTTTTTTTCCCCTGGGAAATTTAATATAGACCCTATTAATGCTGTCAAATGTTTGCCTCCCCTCCACAAAACCACAATGGTCCATAACCATCAATATTGGCATCATTTTTGCCAGTCTTTTAGCCACTATGGACAGAAACAAATTATAATTATGGCATAAAATTAAGATGAGACTTCATGACAGCTGGATCAAATGGGTCTTTACCATCTACAGGTGTTACAGCCAGCACAGCTTTTTCCAGGGTGCTAGTGTCTCTCCTCCTACTGTTAAATAAAACCTTCTGGATTTTTATCACTTTCTTCCCTCTTAAACCCACATTAATGACTCCTGACATCCAGATAAAGACACTGCAAAAATAAGCAAATCACCTAAATAAGGAAACATGTGAATATCATACTGTCTGCAATAAGCTATGACTAGGGTTATGCATTTTGTGAATTCCCTTAGAGCTGCATATAAACCAAGGGGCAATGAAGAGAACTGATAACGTGACCCAGAAACAGAGAACCAATTTCCTTAAGCCTATGGCTATAGTAATGTGATAGTGAGCACCTTTAAGGTCTAGTGTTACCAAGTAACTCATGTGAGGAATGAGTGGTCAGAGGGTTCTGTAAGGAAAACTTTTTGAACTTTGGAACTTTCACATACAGATTTATAATTGAAGGATCTAGTATTGGTCTAGAAAAGGCCTCCTCCTTTGATACCAGAAACATTTTGAAGTTGCCCCTTTGACTTAAAGGCACCGGTTTTATGATCTCTTGGGTGTGTAAATACTAAAGTATCTGAAGAAAAAAATTCTGTTTGGTTCAGATAGTGGTGGTGGGTATTTCTGTGAAAGGAGGTTTTGTATACAGTGTCATCTGTAACTCTCCTGCACCACTTTTAACATCCAAGAGTCCAAAACAATCTTTTGCCAAAGGGTCAGTTTTTAGGGACAGTCTATAGAAATATTGGCCAGGGGGAGATGGAAAAACTAAGGAATGCTGGTATAGTTTATACTGTACTGTCGGCTTGTCCTGTTTTATGAAAAGGCCCTTTTTTGGTTACTTGCTGGCCATCTCTTTTTTACATTTCTGTTTGACAGAAAAATACTGGTTTTGCTTATTTTGGCTTTTCTGTGTAAGAGGAAGCCTATAAGATATCTATTGGTGTATGTGAAAGAGCTTAGAAACTCTCTGAATGAATTTCCCTCTTTCATATAGCAGAAGAACAAAACAGTACCTAAATATCTAAAGCTGAATCCAAAACATCGGACTTTACCTCATCGACAAACTTTTGGCTACATATCCAAGCAGATATTCTAAACATTGTAGGTGTGGCAGTGGCCCTGGACACAGTATCTGCGCACACTGTTCAAAGGGTAATTAAATACCTGAGAAAGGGTTGAAACAGTTTGGTTCAAAAAAAGAGCCTTCTTCTGTAGAAAGTCTGGAAACCAATTCCCTCAGACTAGTCATAAGACAAAGTATAAATTTTGAGAGAAGAATTTTGTATCTGATTTTGCTCATTAAATTCGTTGAGAGAAGAATTTGGCATCTGAATTTTTCCTTTTTTTAATTCGTTTCACTTTTGTGAACATTGGCCTTTTTTCGTTGTATCCAGTTGTTTCCTGTGGCAATTTGTGGTGATTTATCCTTCCACATATATGCCTGGTAATTTCAAAATTCTGAAGGCTAAAGTAGAAGAAAACATTTTATCTTCTTTGTCACCTGGCAAAGGACTTGTATTGAAGACCTACCTATTTATTGCCAGAAGCAGATGTCACTGAAATGGCAACTGGGTCAGATCTAAGGTAAAAGGAAAAAAAATGTATTAGCCTGAGGTACTTTATACTGATCATCTGTTTTTTTGTAACTGATGGCTGGGTATGATGAGGCTTACAGGTAAAGTTCAATACATTCCCCAAGGCTGACAGTATAAGAGGGATGGGAACGTAATAAGGTATATTCATTTGTAACATTATCATAGTATATCCTCAGGCACGGTTGCCAGCTTTATGAAAGGAGAGGTAGGGACAAAAAAAAAAAAAAAAAAAACCGCTAAGTGAAGACTTAAAAAAGTATTTCATGCTGGTATACGAGCCAATCAAAAATCACATAGCAGAGCCTCTTCTGTTCATTGCAAAACAGCCTACTGTTTTGCACTGAACAGAAGTGGCTCAGCTTTGCGATTTATGATTGGCTCTTATACCGGTATACAAGCCAATCAAAAATCACATAGCAGAGCCACTTCTGTTCAATGCAGAATAGTGGGCTGTTTTCGCTGGGATTTTGAGAGGCAGTGCAGGACTCACATTTGGGTTGCTGATCTCGAGACAGTCCCATTCAAATAGGGATGTCTGGCAACCCTGTCCTCAGTTCAGGGAAACATGTATTTCTTTCCGTAAAAAAATACCTTATACATCCTGACAATGGTCAGATTAAAAGAAAATTCCTCCAGAGAAGGATAAGAATTAAACATTTCTGCAGAATAAGAGTTGGGCTTGGAAATCCGTATAGGTCACCCTATCTTTGTCATAGTCAGAATCATCAGACCCAGTTTGCTAATGAATAATTTTACATGGGGTGCCCATCTGTAAAAACTTGTGTGTACCAGGATTAATTGCCTGGAATAACTGTCAGGCTAAGGTAAGGAACTCATTTTTTTTTTTTTTTTTTTAACAGTAATCACTTATCAGAAAACAATGTTTCATTTTTTTTATTTTTTATTACAAGGAGTTCCAACAGAAGAGGATCAACTCAAAGGAGGGACATCTGCCCAGTCTAATGGTCTCTTGCTCTGGTTAAGTTAAGAATAACCCAGAGAGCATTCCCAGACCTAGAGAAGATGGTTCTCCCATGCCCATATCGGACACTGGAACAGCTGAACAAGATGCGGCTGATCCCCTGGTTCGTACTGGCTGAAAGACTTACAACAGAGGAAGCAGGAGAGGTAAGTGATCTGAGGAACAATCAGTGGCCAGTGCAGGTTCACCCACTATTGGCTGAGGCACAGACTGAGTCAGCAAAATCTGCAAAGACTCCTTGGTAAGTGATTTTTTTTCATTCTTGTCTATTGTGGGTGAAGAGCCATTTCGACCGGAGTGGGTATCCATGCTGTAACCTAGAAGAACCAAAAGAGGTAAAGCATAGCTAGAGCAAGTTGTCACAGTGTTCACATGCCACACACAACACTTTCCCTAGTCTCTTAACTTAGAAAAAGGGAAAGCAGAACAGAATTCCTCTGCCCAGTAACTGTTGAAACACTCGCACTCACTCTCTGACAGAAATCAATATGTCAAGAAGGCTGTTATGAAGTGATTGTAAGCATTACACTGACAGAAAATCCTGCCCATTCCTCCATAAACTTTTCTGTCCCACAAAAATTCAAAGGTGAGACAAGCAGTACATAATTTTCTACAAAATAAGCCCAAAATATTAATAAACACTACTAGCTAAAAATAGTGGTCCCTGACAGGAAAATACCGATACTGTGAGAATATAACATGTTTCTTACAGGAGAAATATCACTTAGCCAAAAAAGGAATTAATCTTAATTTTTTCTTAAAAGGGCAATACATTCTGAGTGAAGGGGTTCCCCAATGGGGATTTATCTGCCAGAAAAAAAGCTCTTAGCAGAATGCTGCTCCTTTGAAGACCCAGAGAAGCTTATTTTCAAGACAACACGAAATACTGAAGAAAGCTTCACTTCGACTGTTGATTTCCCTCCTTGGGATTAGTCAATAAGAGTTACAGTGAAGGTGGGGACAGAGCTTTTTGAAGCTGGCCAGTTGTTTCCTAGGTGGGAAACAACTCATATAACCTAATGGCTATGGCAGCTGTGGGAATAATGGGTTTACCATTGAAATGTCACCATGCAATTGCACGGCTATTCAGTTTTCGAACAACAGATGTTCGCATGCTTCATACGTATGCAGGTTACATGAGCAAATGTCATTTTTGCAAATGGACTGTGCATTCGCAAATATAACGTTCGCTCATGTAAAGGGATCGCGGTTAGGGAAATACACCCCTTTCCTCACTCTAGTGCGATCTTGGAGTTGGAATATTAAGTTGGGGGGGTGTGGGGGCGCAGGTTAGCTAGTTAGGGGGTTATGGGAGGGGGGGGATTGCTGTTAAGTGCTGAAAATGTTGTGATCGACATTTTCGGCATTAACAGCTATTTTGCGACATTAGGGACGTTCGGTAATGTGTACTTTCGGCTAAACACTTCGCTAATAAGTACACTTTTTTTTAAATTTTGAGATTATGATAGTAAACCGGAATAATGAACATATAAGTTCACTGAGGAACAAAGATCTGTGTTACAGAACATCTGCAAAAGAACTACATATGATATTGCATAATACAGACAAAGATCTTTCACAGGTGCAGATGAAATAAGTTTTAACTTTTATAAAACAATGGATAAAAAGTGGAAGAAGTATTTTGCTCAAGTGTAAATGAATGGTTAAGAAAGGGGCAAGAGATGAGACAGTTATGCAGAGCGTTGAGGCTTACATGAGGGAAAGGAGAAACAGAATATAGATGACAGCTCTGTTATATGATGCTGACTGCAATTACTAAGGAAAGTCTTTAGCTAGCACTAAAACCAACACCTGGAGAGGGTATATACAGTGCAAGGGGAAGGAAGAAAGACAGGTGTGGTTAATTATAAAATAAGTGGCAGATGTCACTGTTAGAGACAGGCAGGAGGGAAGAGGAGTGGTTTGTGATATTAAAAAAAAAAACTTTTGTTCAATCATGCACAGTTATGGGTGTCATGGCAGAAAGAGTAATACATGTACTGAAAACACAATATAAGAAATCAAAAATAACAGTAAATTTAAATGAATGGTTGATGGGAAATACAGTAATATAAAAAGGCTTCAGAAAAGGATGCGCAATGAGTAATATAATTTCTGAACTAATAATGAAGGCAGTGGCTGAGTGGGCAAAATGAATTTGGAAGAATTGAAGTACAAGGTGTGAAGATACATACAACAATGTCCTGCTTTGATGATTTGGTGTTAACAGGAAGAAAAATAGTGTGGATTAAAGGATTTTGAGACAAAAGAAGAAATTTTAAAGTAAGTAACTACATAAGGAAAAGTGTAAAGGTTTGGAAGAAAAAGAGAAAACATTAAATGGGCATTTATTTTCACAATGCAGAAATCAGCATATCAGAAAGTGTACTGGAAGACATTCAAAGAAGTAAAGCAATGGTCAGACAACTTCTGGAAAATAACAGAAATGATAAAGTTGAGAGTGTCCATTTCTACTCTCTGTCAAAAATGGTGCTTTTCTGGTAAATGGCATAATTTTATGTATTTTAAGCTATACAGCAGGAGTACATACAATGTCAGAAAAGTTGGAGGAGGAGTGAACTAACTCATGTATATTTTGGGGACCTAAACTAAGTCTTGTTAAAAGCGGTATAATGTATAAGGTTTTAAAGAATGGAGGCTTGGGTTTATTACATTCTGTTCTACCTTCAACATATTTATATTTGTACTATATGTCAAATAAAATTAATCAGAATAAGAAAGGTTGTTTATTGTATATATTTATGAATAGCAGTCAAAATGATAAAAAGACCCACCAAAACTTGGATAGTTAAAAATATAAAATATAGATTTTAATCACATGTATGGTCAAAAACATGCACAAATATAAAATGGGTAAGTGCTTTCGGAAACTTCCTTCATCAGATCAATGTTCACATGAACCATAACTCAATACACTCCAAAAGTCAATCAGATGATAGTATTAGGACCACACCTCCTACATCACAGGTCTCATAAGTCAGCAAACAACATGCCCATGATCAAATTACCCAATCACAAATTAAATACTTCAGTTTATGATCTTTGAATACAGGTTTAAGTGGAAGAAAGGCATTCAAGCCT
Organism: Protopterus annectens; assembly: GCF_019279795.1. Lineage (NCBI taxonomy): Eukaryota > Metazoa > Chordata > Ceratodontiformes > Protopteridae > Protopterus > Protopterus annectens. Next base: position 256,606,148 of record NC_056741.1, on the reverse strand, counting down.
GGCGGTTTATCCACCTGTAAATCAGCGATCCAATAGGCTTCAGTAAATTCAGTATAGTTTTGTAGATCGTCACCCCTTTTATTTAATTTACATATTTGTAGCGCCAAAAAAAAAATAGTGTCAGGGATAAATAGACTGATGTTGATACAGAGGAATTGTGTCTTTCTTCAATATGACATCACTTAATTGTTGCAAAATACAATCATTTAATCTTCTATTTGTCTTTCCTACATAAAAAACTTGTGCAGGTATCACATTTGGCAAGATAAACAACATTCTTTGTACAGGAGTCAGCATATAGTCTAAGTTGATACTCCTTGCTGCTAACAGGATGTGTAAAAGTATTAGTCTTAGCAATATATTTGCATGCTTTGCAGTGCCAACAGAAAGTTCCTGTCCTATTGGAAGGATTCAACTTACTAACAGAACCTGAAATGTTCTCGAATAACAACCATTTGAGGTTCAAGCTATTCTTATAAGAGAACCTCGGATGTTCCCCTACAACAGATTTAATACATTCATTGCTGGTCAAAACTTTCCAGTTCTTAATAATTATATCACGGATCCCTCCAATATCACAGCTGTATTTAAGTGATACTCTAACTCCTGTATCTGTTCAATCTGTCATATTCATATTAGGTGGTCCTGCATATCCAGGCCTACCAAACCATGGTTTACTTCTAGTTTTTCTAAGCATTTTAACATTGTTCACCGTATCTATAACATGTTTACTGTATCCACGGTGTTCAAAATTGCTAGTCAATAAATTCATCTAAGTATCAAAACTTTTATCTTCAGTACATAGTTATGAAATCTTCAGAGCTTGCCCTTTCACAATGTTAAAAAAAATATGCCTTGGATGCATGCTGTCATAACTCAATAACATATTCTTCGAACATTGTTTCCTGTATAATGTGGTCCCCATCTGGCCAGCTTCACTGAAAAACACCTTAATATCTAAAAAAAATCTATTTCTCTTTCAGAATGTTTGACAGTAAACCTTTAAAAGGAGGTTGTACTTTCTAAGTAAACGATGAACTGTTGCAACTCAGCTGCTTCTCCCTTCCAAAGAAGGAAGACATCGTCCACAAATATTCAATAAAACAAGATTTTCTCTCTCCAAACATTTCCATTGGTAGAAACAAATCGCTCTTCCCAGAAGGCTCAAACAAGATTGGCATATGAGTTTACGCACGGTGTTCCCATGGCAACACTCCAGCATTGCCAATACAGCTTATCCTGGAACATAAAAATGTTATTCTCAAGTACCAACTGCAGCAAAGAACAAATCCTATAAACAGCTGGCGCATCAAAGACATTGTGTTTATTCAAAAAGTCTTTGACTACTTCAATTCCAAAGGAATTAGGCATAACAGTGAATAAGTTGTTAACATCCAGCTAGATCTGGGCTTTGAGGAAACTGTTCATCATCCGATTCATTTCTGAATGCGAGGACCTAGAGGACAAAGATGAATGTGTGGACTGTACCGGTGACATGCTCAACCAGGCAGTATGAGCAGGAGAGGGTGACTTGCTCCGCAGTGGAGTAAGACTTCGACACTTATGCTCCGAGTGGGAGTGCTTCAAAGTACACTCGGGAGATGATGGGTTACGGATACTAATAACCTCTGATGGCTCCGAGAGGCTGCTCGCACCCAAGGTCAGTGGATCTGGCAGGGTGGGAGGATTGGCAGGCACTGACTCCCTCAGATCCAAAGGGCCTGTCAGATCCAGAAAGAAGCATGGAGCTGAAGACGACGGATCCGAAAGTTTTCTGTTCTTTTTGGCACTAGAAGCCAACATCCCCAAGGAAGAAGGGGGGGTATGCTTCTTCTGAGAGGGAGTTTGGACTCCAGAAGAGGGAAGAAGCCTTCTCAAGATGAGCTTGTTCTTCCTATCAGCCAGGGTAGGGATTGAAGGCCACACAGATGTTGCAAGGCATATCCAAGTGCCTCGGGCACAAGCAGTAAACACACCTCTTGTGGGCATCAGACTGGGGAATGTTATGCCTACAAGAAGCACACCTCTTAAACCCAGATTTGTCTAACAGGTTTGTCAGGCACTCACACAAAAACATGCACACTAAGAAAAAAACAGTCACACACTAACACTTTACACTAAAACTAACGGATAGTGGGAAAGTTTTCTTTTTTTGTTTGTTTTTTTGTTTTTTTAAGAGAGAAAGAGAAGAAAAAGGGAAAGAGAAAATACGAAAAGGGCGGGGAGGACCTCACACCAGCGAACTACTAAGATAGCATAGCAGGAGGGAAGGTAATGAAGAAGGGTAAACTTACTAGTTTAAAGGGAAATCCAAGGGAGAGAAAGGAAAATATTACCTAAACATTGGAGAGGCTCGCAATTGCGTTTAGACCAAATGGCAGCAAACAAGATCTGAGGTTTTGAAAGGATGGAGAGGAGTTTGAGGCATGGATCGTATGTCTGAGAAATGGCCAGCTTAGATCAGAGGACGGATCCGAAGACCCATTTGTGATGCATAATAAAGTGGGCAACATCAGATTATCACAATATATGTGATGTATGATGTTGGTAAATGTGAACTTGTTAATGTAGTTTGATTACTTTCGCATACATGTAAGTTTGCCATGTCCCAAGTAATAATTCAGTAAAGGTTATGTCCCAAGTGATAATTCAATAAAGGTGTTAAAAAAAAAAAAAAGATGATAAACACAGGACAATGACAGGCAGGCATCTTCAAAAAAGTACAATCTGCTTAACAGGACACAGCTAGTCCTTTCAATGCAAAGATGATGATAATGAAAATTCTGTGGAACATGGTAAGGAACTCTCAAATTCTTTGAATATATTCAAAGATTTGCCAAATGTCAGTGCACACATGAGACAGACTACTTTGCAGATGAAATCTGCTCTGAATTCAATAAGCCATATGCCACTTTTCGGCTGGTTTACTCTTCCTGACAAACTATGGTTCATATCATGGAACACTTGGGACTAAAGCTTCCACTATTACAGTTCAAGTGTCAAGTGCTTGGAACTTAAATTCTGGGTCACAGCTCGTTGAAAACTGCACTCTACGTATAAAGTAATAGGACAAAGTGAAACAAGTTTGTTTTTTTTTTTTTTTATTAGGGAAAGAAACCCCACGATATCCATCATGACCCAAAACTTACAAACATTTACTACCACCAAAGTCACATTACAGTGTTGAAGGGGAAAACTGTGAAAAACAGTAGAGACTAGCTTTGCATGGTCCCTAAACTCAAGCAGTTAAAATTCTGATAAACTGTTCCTTGTGAGACATGGGACAGCTGCATTAAACCTGATGCCTGAGCACCTCCAATGCAATAAAGTTACACAGAGTGATCTGTTCACATTATATTGAATGGAGATGTCTGTACGTGTGTTTGATTGCATGTATGGTGGTGGGAGTGAGGTGATGGGGCACGTACATTAAAGATCATGTCTAAAAGTACAAAACAGCCTTTTGTTTTTGTATGGAAAAAAAAGTGTTGACATGCATCGTTATGCATGTTTTCCAGCAAATTCATAGAAAAAGAACTTCCAACAAACCTATTAGTTTAGCAGTTTGGTAATTACATTATTTACAATTACTTACCTTTGTTAAACGGGCGTTCCTTCGTTGAAGGTTGTGCGTTAGGCCCGGCAAGCCAGCACGTAAAACTCTACTGCCAATCATCAGTGGACCGGAGTTCCGCTGTGGCGACCACTAACCGGGAAAGCCGAAAGACACAAACAAACTTACCTTCATTAATCAAGTATAATTACAGCTAGAACCTAAAATTCTTAAGTGTTTCCTGCCCATCCATGAATATTTTTGCTGTAAACACGGCTCAGTACGTTTTGTTTTCTGTATTCAGAAGCAATCTTTTAAAGCATTGTTCTATAAAGGCTGCAAACTGCACTTTTTTTTTATTACAAAGAAGTGTCTGCATGCAAAATTTTTTGTTTGAAAAGAAAAGTTTGTTTCACAGTAAAGAACATTTTTCAGCAACAGACAAAATGAGTTTAAGTTTCACAGAAAAACATGTATGCAAATGAAAATATTTCACTTGGCAATAACTATTCAAAGGATAACACGATCACAGATATCTCAAAACAATAAAGAACAAGCTAAATAGAGTTTCAAAAGGAGTTGGTAACAAAATGATACAAGTGCTTACATAGCACTGACAATATGCAAATACTCACTATTTAAATTTTGGAATGCACTTAGCAAGGTGGAACACAAGAAAGACAAACAATGGAAAGGCTAACTAAGCACCATACCTGCTGTGACAAGGTATATGTTTGCTGGATCATTAGCTGTTGATCAAAGCACCCATCATCATAAACACTGTTCAACAGAGAGCTCTGCTACAGAGATACGAAGAAAGACAGAAAGAGAAAAATGCATACATTAACTCTTCAAGTCATGAATGTTTAATGCTGCCCTTGACGAAGGTCATGCTACCTAGCAATGTTTCGGTTAAATACAACCACATGATTTTAACACAAAATCCAGCAACAGAGGCTGTAAACATAACACCTGGCATGCAAAACTATAGAAGGAATTTAAGTGTTGCAGAAGTGACAGCAGGGCAGACTAAGCACATGTGGGTGTTATAAAATCATGACAGTTACACGGTACTGTTATACAATCAGGACAGTAATAAAGTTAAAAAAAATACAAACGTCAAGGCTGCCAAACACACTTTTTATTTTTGTATCAATCTTGGAAAGAGCAGTAGCATGTCCAGAATAAAAAGGTCATTGTGTGGTATAAAAAAAATCTTGGATGTAAGAGTCCATGCACAACTTGGTTCATGGCAGTGGTCTACTTTGGAAGTACAGGAAAGATAGGGCCTAGTGTCTAGATTGAGGTTGGACAGTAAAAACGGGAAAAAAAAGATTTGCATACAAAATACAGACATGCAACAAATGATCCTCTGAAGCTGCAATGTTTACACACTTAAACTACACAGTTTTCCTGACCCAAAAATAAAGCCAACAAACTTAAGACTATGACTTCCAGCGACAGCAGTCTATCCAGTAGCTTGGTGGGAAGACAATATGCTCATAATTAACTTACGACAGATCTGGATCACACTTTTAAAAACATGCAAGTACATGATAAATTGGCCTGGATACTGGTGCAAATGGGGCAGACCCAAGGAAACTGTTGCTAGAACTGTCAGTAAGCATTAAGCTGTTCTTATTGTAAAACATATCTCTGGGGTGACAAAACAGAGAGCAGGGAAAATAAGGCAGCAGAAAACTGGTTATGTAGTTTAAGAAATGCACAGGTAAATCTACTTAGGGCAGTGATGGCGAACCTATGACACGTGCGTGAAAAGTGACACGCCACAACATTTTGTGTGACATACCAGCGTTCACTAGCACCCGGGTTACCAAAGAAACTGCTTTTGCATTTGTTGCTTGTGTGAAGTGCTTTGAATTATTTTGTGCCAGATGCCAGTTCAACAATACTGCTACAAAGGTAAGCAAAGGTAAGGAAGTTATTAACCTGAAAGACTATTTCAGCACACTTTCTCAATAAGAGTCTTCAAAGGGCAGTGCTGACTTTGCAGGACCGTAACCACGAAGAGAAAACAAAGGGCAAGTAGTCTGCATTTCTAGGAGAATGCTGTTTTACATTTCCTTTAACTGTCACTCTTAATCCCTTCTAAAACTGGCAACTTTTTACACTTAATGACAATAATTAGATTTATAGACTAATTTTACTTCAGAAAATGTATATTAATTCATGTTCATTTTTTTGTCATTGTCTCAAATTAATAGTACTAGTAGTTTAAAACTGTCAACGTCTCTTATTTCTCAATTTGCCCCCAATTCTGTTGAAATTTATCCTTGACGTATTGTATGCATCAGCCATGCTGATGTATTTATTTATTTATTTTATTTTTTGTTACTTATGGAAAAGATAATTTCACATCTTGGAGTTTTATAAAGAGGAAAAAGATGGGATGATAATGAGGGCAGGAAAACAAACCTAAGAAAATGTATTTTTCCCTTCAATCCACCAGTGTAGCATTACAGATAATGTATATATAATACTGCAAATCTAATCTCTAGAGGGAAGCTGAAGGAACACTGAGGGCAAAAGAATAAAGTATTTCAGGTAATACTCCCATCTCCTTCTGTGTAGAACAAAATGCCTGTACCAGTTACATTGCTGCAACTTATGTGACTGCAGTATCCACGAAAAATGTGGGAAGACAGGCAGCAGAAAGTTCTACATTTATAACACACTTTCTTACTGTAGCTGTTCATCTAGAAAATGAACTTTATCACTGAGTCTATGAAGGGAATTACCCTCCGTTCCTCTCAAATTTGGTAATTTTTTGCCGAAACACTCACACCTGGGGGCATTTGCACTCTTCAGCAATATATGTCATAACATTACATTCCACACTGGGAGAGCAATCCTAACTCCTCAATCTACCACATAACCTCTCAAGCTCTTAGCACAAGAATTCTGTACCAAGCCAAAATAATATGAGGATCAAGGCCAAAAACCAGGGGCAAATTTTAAATTTTGCTCTTACAAACTTAGAAGTTGATAGAATACCACATTTGCATTAGCACACAATTTCTGAAGGATATGAAATTTGAAACTCAAATGCTTATCATCATTAGTGACTTTAGTCCTCAATGATTTGCCAGAACACCACAATTTTTTTAGGGACAGATCAGAAATAAGAAGCAAAAATCTGGACAGTTGAAAGGTATGGACGGTTTACCAAGTTCACCCTTACTAAAACCAAGCATACTTCTTTAAAAATAACAAACCAATGACAATTTGGTAGATACATTGCTACAAAGAAAAATAAATATACACCAACAGTACACAATGAATGGATGCTGCCCACAGACAGACGACATTTGCATCCTATCAAGTAGGGTTCCCTTGTACAAGTGATACAGGAAGAACATACCTGTTATATCTAACATTAGTGTTGTCGTAGTATTAGTGGCGCAACAGGCAGCACACTTGTCTTTAGTGCAGAAGACTGTAGGTTCTAGTCCTACACCAGGTGAATTGACTGCTAGCACTGCAGTGCAGCATGAGGGGGTGCCACAATCTTGTGTGTGCCGTCCTTCAGATAAGACATTAAGCCAAGGCTCCATCTGCTCGAGTTGGTGGTAGCTCATGTGGATGTCAAAGACCCCATGGCCTCTATCAGCTAAATTTCTCCTATCAATATAAATACCACCTTAGGTCTCCCCTGAAAAGGGGCTACTAGCCCAGTGGGACTAACCCGCTCAACAGAGTACAAATAAATAAATTATGGACTCTTCTTGACGGCTCTATGGCTGTGAAGAATCTTAAGCAATAAAAACTTTCAGGTAGTCAGGGGCCTCAGAAATACCATTTTTATTCCTCACTGCAGGCAGTCTGATTTGCTGAAAAGGCTGTAGTAGTAGTACCACCTGCTACACTCCTGTACATTTCTGGAGCTGGAGAAGCCATAAAGGTATTTAACACTTACTTTTATTGAAGAGAAGGGCAAAACAGCAGCACTTAGAGTCACAACTCAGGAATTACTTTTAGCACAGTGTGTCCCACTTATCAGACATTTGATCTTTACAATACCACAAAGGTCCTATAAAGACTACTACAGACACACGCTGCTGAGCTGAAAAAAAAAGTCAATTTCACTGAGATGCAAAAAACGTGCATGCTGTTGAATAGAAGCATGAAAATCAGGAATTAGTCAGGAATAGATTAGCTAAAGCCTTTTCTGCCCCTATAGCACATTTGTTAGGCAGTCTCGCCCTTCTGAACATTCCTATATGGCAATCTCAAATCCATATACAGACATTACGGTGGCACTACCTAACACCAGGAATCAAATCAGAAAATGCCAGAACTTTAGTCTTTCCTGCAACTCAAACACAGTCATATCTGTGTAGTTACTGAGACATGGTTTTAATGTAATGACAACACTCCCTCTACACTATGGTTTAGCATCTACCATGCCTTCAGGCTGTTGGGTTACTATAGGGAATTATCTGAATTTGTTAGAGATGCCATCACCTCACATCAAATTACCCAAAACTCTAACTTGGAACCCTGGAGATTCAAATCATCCTTAACAAATCCAACTTCTTCTTCATTGCTAGCTATAGATCACTAACAATATCACCTAGAGATCATGAAAATTACCTTAATAAGACTTTGCGGTTAAATATAAAACCAAATGCCTTTTTACTTGGGGGGCTTCAATTACTCAAGTACTGACTGGCATACTTACAACCTCTAAAAAGGATGTGCTCAGCTTTTCCTAAACTATGTTAATACCAATGCACTGGAGCAAAGTGTAAAACTATATGTTAGATGCAAGTCAGAGCAGAAAGCACCCTCAGCCAGCTCTCACTTTGTCTCTCAGAGGAATACCTGGAGTGCTGGAAGGAATTGGCATTGCCCGACTGCGAGGAAGCTTGATGACTACCAGACACAGAGGCAACCACCACTAAGAAAAAAAAAATCTTTGACCTCCTGTCTTATACAGTCTTCAGTAAAGTATAGTTGTCTCTCCACTTACCATAATTATAGATGTCCGAAGAGATCAGTGTTGCAGTACTAATTCTTGGGTCTTCCTGCCATGCAGATACCCGATGCTGGCCCATACACCAGTCTTTTCATTATCGCCCCACCCAGCAGGTGTCAAGGTATAAAACAAGAGTCGGTTGGTTCCATTTTCGGGTCTTTCTTTTCTAGACTTAAAACTCTGATGTTCCTGACTTATAGCACAACCTTCCCTACTGCCCTGTGTAAAAGTCAAGGGCCCTGACCTAAAAGGGTAGGGAGGTAGGAGGGAAGGGGTGGGGATAAATGGAAAAGGTGAGACCCACTCTATCCAAAGGAAAATGTAGTGAAAAATAAGAGGGGAAGTCGAGTGGGAAAGGGTAATGCAACACTGATCTACTCAGGCAAATTTACTGAGTCAATGTTTCAGCACTAATTCTTGGGAAGAATCACAGAGCTTTTAAAAAGGTGGTTGGACAGGAATATTGTCTGGCAACAACAAACTCTGCAGGATGGAAAAGCAAACTCAGCTCCAGCCCTCAAGATGAACCTAAGGTAGTACTAGCTGGAGAAGGTATGAACGGGTGGTGACTGCCTCTAGAATGGCTAGCTTAGGTAGTCCTTTCAAAAATGCATATTTATAACAAATCTTTAAGCCTGGCAGAATGAGCTGCGAAATTACAAGGATGTTGTCTTCTTTCAGAATAACAAAAGGTGATGCATATGGAAATAATTTTGTTTTGTCACTGGTTGGTTTACTTTGTTTGCTTCCTCAAAGGCTACAGACAGTTGGTCTGATCTGTTTGAGAAGTTAATTCCATGAAGCTATTATCTCAGTTGTCTGTGTACAACCAAATAATGCAATATCCTTTCTCCTCTGCTTTATTGGTTTGGCAATAACACAGGAAGGTGAATGGCTTGGTTTAAGGAAAATTCTGAAATCACCATGGGCATAAATGAGAGGTTAGTTTTAAGGATGACGTTATCCCTGTGGAAGATTAGAATTGTTTTTTTGTATATAAAGGCCCAGAGCTTAGACACTCACCTGGCTGAAGTGAGTGCCAGGAGCAGAGTTGTTTTCCACATCAATAGTTTGACAGGAGCTGATGCCGTTGATTCACTGGATGGTAGAGAGAGTTCTGCTGGTTCACTGGGTGGTAAAGTGAATTCTGGTCTTTCCTCCACTGACTCAGAAGAAAGGAGAACAAATACTACTTGGGCCAGCAAGGAGCAATCAAGATCATTTTGGGTATGTCTAACCCCATCTTTAGAAATACTCTGGGGATAAGTGGCACAGGTGGAAAGGCATACAGGAAGATGTCTATCAACTTGAAGGAAAAGGCATCTGCTCTCCATGACCCTAGCTGCCAGGTTCTTGAGCGGAACTTGTTCAGCTGTTGGTTTTCTGTTGTGGCAAACAGATCTGTGTCAGTGGACACCTCACTGGTGTATAAGATCCAGAAAAATTTTCCTGGGGTTGAGGAAGATTCTGCTCAGGAAGTCTGCCAAGTGGTTGTCCTGGCCCAGGATGTAAAATACAATGGGTGTTATCCCAATCTAATGTGCTAGTAGCCAAAGATTCATAATTACTCTACACAGAGAATAAGGCTCTGTTCTCTGCTGCTTGATTATGTACCAAATTACAGTGGTATTACCTGTACAAATTTACAGAGTTCCTGTAGACACTTTGTCTCCAAAGGCCTTAATAACTAAAAACTGCCATCATTTCTTTTACACTGATGTGCTGCTTTGCTTGCTGCCTATCCCAAGTACTCTGAACTCATAGATGTCCTAACTGGGTCTCCAGGCCCTGTCACAGCTGTTTGTTGCAATGGTGTGTACTGTCTCTAGCAAGATGAACTGTACCTTGGCTTGATGTCATCACATTCCTCCCACCATAGTATACCCTTTTTTAGACATGGTAGGGACCATAGTTTCTAGGGTCTGCAAACATTGAGCTCAAGTGTTCTTTTTTTTTTTTTTTAGGAATCACTGCAAATTTCTCATGTGTAGCTTTGTCAAGGGGATCATCATAATGTAGGAGGCAATGTAACCCAGGGCCCAGAAGAATTCTTTTGCCAAGATGGAGTGTTTGGTATGCAGAACTCTGAGCATTCTGAAAGAAAAGGACTTTGTCCTGTGGGAGAAAAGTCTTCTGTTAAACAGAATCTATTACTGCTTCTATGAAAGTGGTTCTTGTGCTTACTTGCAGTAGTGACGTCTTGAGACTGGGGGTTAGACATGCCTTCTAAACGCAATCCATGGTGATTTGCAAGGCTATCTTTGGAATATGTGCTAGGTATTATAAGGAAGTAAAGCAGCTGGAGGGAAGCTTGTTGGACAGGGGAAAGAACAAGACGATACCCTTAAATGCAATTTGTGGGCCATTATCTTCACAGTGGGGACCAGAGTGAGTGGAAAGAAAGAAATACTGCAGACACTTGAAAATGGTGGAAAAATAAGAGTAGGGAATTTTTGTAAATATCAATGGGATGCTTGCCCTGATTAAGGCACTCAGTTCTCTGAATCATCTTTTAGTACCCAGGACTTCAAGTGGTTACACGGTGATTGGGTACATCAACAAGCAAGGGGGAATTGGATCACACCCCCCTTTGCAAGCTAGCCATGTTAGCTTGGGATACAGCTTCACAGCACAATATCACTCTACAGGCATCCTACAATTCATCACAGCAAAACTGTGTAGCAGACAAGTTGAGCAGGACCAGAGCAGACACGAATGGAAACTAGCTTCTGGTGGTCTTCCAAAATTTGATACATCTGTGGGGAGCTCCTCAAGTATACTTTTTTGCCTTCTCTCAGAACAATCAATTTCTATTCCAGGACTCCGTGCAAGAAGGTCTGGTAGACAGATGCCTTTTATTTTATTTGGACAGGAATGTTCCTGAAGGCCTTTCGACTAATATGCAGGGAACTTACGAAGATTCAGAAGGAATCTTCCCAGATCACTGTGGTTGCTCTCTTCTGGCCCAAACAACTGTGGTTCGCCCTTCTTTTGGAAATTGCCAGGAGCAATTACCATAAGATTCCTTACGAAATGGATCAAATCACATAAGAACACCGTTATTTGATAAATCCCGACATCAATCATCTTAATTTGACTGCCTAGTCTTAATTCCTTTAAAGCACCTGTTTTCTGAGGACGTGTGCAAGAAAACCGGCTACTAAAACTTCAGCTTGGCAAGCTAAGAACTTGGTTATATTCAACTGGACGTATAAGAGAATTTAAGTACCTTTTTATGCACTTTTTTTTTAAAAAAATACAGTATTTAAATTGATTTAAACTGTGTATGAAGGAGTGTTGAAGGAATTTTTAACTGGTTATTCTGCTCTTCAGTAACTTGAACTAAAAGCTAGTGTTGGCTGAATTTTGTTATTTGCTAGTAATTACAGGTGTGAGGGTAGCCACATTCATTGATTTCCTGTCCTTGCATATTTAAACTGGTGCATGTGAAATAATTCCTGCTTTAAAACTTCAGCTTGGCAAGCTAAGAACTTGGTTATATTCAACTGGACGATAAGAGAATTTAAGTACCTTTTATGCACTTTTTTTTAAAAATACAGTATTTAAATTGATTTAAACTGTGTATGAAGGAGTGTTGAAGGAATTTTTAACTGGTTATTCTGCTCTTCAGTAACTTGAACTAAAAGCTAGTGTTGGCTGAATTTTGTTATTTGCTAGTAATTACAGGTGTGGGGTAGCCACATTCATTGATTTCCTGTCCTTGCATATTTAAACTGGTGCATGTGAAATAATTCCTGCTTTAAAACTTCAGCTTGGCAAGCTAAGAACTTGGTTATATTCAACTGGACGATAAGAGAATTTAAGTACCTTTTTATGCACTTTTTTTAAAAATACAGTATTTAAATTGATTTAAACTGTGTATGAAGGAGTGTTGAAGGAATTTTAACTGGTTATTCTGCTCTTCAGTAACTTTAACTAAAAGCTAGTGTTGGCTGAATTTTGTTATTTGCTAGTAATTACAGGTGTGAGGGTAGCCACATTCATTGATTTCCTGTCCTTGCATATTTAAACTGGTGCATGTGAAATAATTCCTGCTTTAAAACTTCAGCTTGGCAAGCTAAGAACTTGGTTATATTCAACTGGACGATAAGAGAATTTAAGTACCTTTTTATGCACTTTTTTTTTAAAAATACAGTATTTAAATTGATTTAAACTGTGTATGAAGGAGTGTTGAAGGAATTTTTAACTGGTTATTCTGCTCTTCAGTAACTTGAACTAAAAGCTAGTGTTGGCTGAATTTTGTTATTTGCTAGTAATTACAGGTGTGGGGGTAGCCACATTCATTGATTTCCTGTCCTTGCATATTTAAACTGGTGCATGTGAAATAATTCCTGCTTTAAAACTTCAGCTTGGCAAGCTAAGAACTTGGTTATATTCAACTGGACGATAAGAGAATTTAAGTACCTTTTATGCACTTTTTTTTAAAAATACAGTATTTAAATTGATTTAAACTGTGTATGAAGGAGTGTTGAAGGAATTTTAACTGGTTATTCTGCTCTTCAGTAACTTGAACTAAAAGCTAGTGTTGGCTGAATTTTGTTATTTGCTAGTAATTACAGGTGTGGGGTAGCCACATTCATTGATTTCCTGTCCTTGCATATTTAAACTGGTGCATGTGAAATAATTCCTGCTTTAAAACTTCAGCTTGGCAAGCTAAGAACTTGGTTATATTCAACTGGACGTATAAGAGAATTTAAGTACCTTTTATGCACTTTTTTTTAAAAATACAGTATTTAAATTGATTTAAACTGTGTATGAAGGAGTGTTGAAGGAATTTTTAACTGGTTATTCTGCTCTTCAGTAACTTGAACTAAAAGCTAGTGTTGGCTGAATTTTGTTATTTGCTAGTAATTACAGGTGTGAGGGTAGCCACATTCATTGATTTCCTGTCCTTGCATATTTAAACTGGTGCATGTGAAATAATTCCTGCTTTAAAACTTCAGCTTGGCAAGCTAAGAACTTGGTTATATTCAACTGGACGATAAGAGAATTTAAGTACCTTTTTATGCACTTTTTTTTTTAAAAATACAGTATTTAAATTGATTTAAACTGTGTATGAAGGAGTGTTGAAGGAATTTTTAACTGGTTATTCTGCTCTTCAGTAACTTGAACTAAAAGCTAGTGTTGGCTGAATTTTGTTATTTGCTAGTAATTACAGGTGTGGGGTAGCCACATTCATTGATTTCCTGTCCTTGCATATTTAAACTGGTGCATGTGAAATAATTCCTGCTTTAAAACTTCAGCTTGGCAAGCTAAGAACTTGGTTATATTCAACTGGACGTATAAGAGAATTTAAGTACCTTTTTATGCACTTTTTTTTAAAAATACAGTATTTAAATTGATTTAAACTGTGTATGAAGGAGTGTTGAAGGAATTTTTAACTGGTTATTCTGCTCTTCAGTAACTTGAACTAAAAGCTAGTGTTGGCTGAATTTTGTTATTTGCTAGTAATTACAGGTGTGGGGTAGCCACATTCATTGATTTCCTGTCCTTGCATATTTAAACTGGTGCATGTGAAATAATTCCTGCTTTAAAACTTCAGCTTGGCAAGCTAAGAACTTGGTTATATTCAACTGGACGATAAGAGAATTTAAGTACCTTTTATGCACTTTTTTTTTAAAAATACAGTATTTAAATTGATTTAAACTGTGTATGAAGGAGTGTTGAAGGAATTTTAACTGGTTATTCTGCTCTTCAGTAACTTGAACTAAAAGCTAGTGTTGGCTGAATTTTGTTATTTGCTAGTAATTACAGGTGTGGGGGTAGCCACATTCATTGATTTCCTGTCCTTGCATATTTAAACTGGTGCATGTGAAATAATTCCTGCTTTAAAACTTCAGCTTGGCAAGCTAAGAACTTGGTTATATTCAACTGGACGTATAAGAGAATGTAAGTACCTTTTTATGCACTTTTTTTAAAAAATACAGTATTTAAATTGATTTAAACTGTGTATGAAGGAGTGTTGAAGGAATTTTTAACTGGTTATTCTGCTCTTCAGTAACTTGAACTAAAAGCTAGTGTTGGCTGAATTTTGTTATTTGCTAGTAATTACAGGTGTGGGGTAGCCACATTCATTGATTTCCTGTCCTTGCATATTTAAACTGGTGCATGTGAAATAATTCCTGCTTTAAAACTTCAGCTTGGCAAGCTAAGAACTTGGTTATATTCAACTGGACGATAAGAGAATTTAAGTACCTTTTATGCACTTTTTTTTAAAAATACAGTATTTAAATTGATTTAAACTGTGTATGAAGGAGTGTTGAAGGAATTTTTAACTGGTTATTCTGCTCTTCAGTAACTTGAACTAAAAGCTAGTGTTGGCTGAATTTTGTTATTTGCTAGTAATTACAGGTGTGGGGTAGCCACATTCATTGATTTCCTGTCCTTGCATATTTAAACTGGTGCATGTGAAATAATTCCTGCTTTAAAACTTCAGCTTGGCAAGCTAAGAACTTGGTTATATTCAACTGGACGTATAAGAGAATTTAAGTACCTTTTTATGCACTTTTTTTAAAAATACAGTATTTAAATTGATTTAAACTGTGTATGAAGGAGTGTTGAAGGAATTTTTAACTGGTTATTCTGCTCTTCAGTAACTTGAACTAAAAGCTAGTGTTGGCTGAATTTTGTTATTTGCTAGTAATTACAGGTGTGGGGTAGCCACATTCATTGATTTCCTGTCCTTGCATATTTAAACTGGTGCATGTGAAATAATTCCTGCTTTAAAACTTCAGCTTGGCAAGCTAAGAACTTGGTTATATTCAACTGGACGATAAGAGAATTTAAGTACCTTTTATGCACTTTTTTTTAAAAATACAGTATTTAAATTGATTTAAACTGTGTATGAAGGAGTGTTGAAGGAATTTTTAACTGGTTATTCTGCTCTTCAGTAACTTGAACTAAAAGCTAGTGTTGGCTGAATTTTGTTATTTGCTAGTAATTACAGGTGTGGGGGTAGCCACATTCATTGATTTCCTGTCCTTGCATATTTAAACTGGTGCATGTGAAATAATTCCTGCTTTAAAACTTCAGCTTGGCAAGCTAAGAACTTGGTTATATTCAACTGGACTGTTAAGAGAATTTAAGTACCTTTTTATGCACTTTTTTTTTTAAAAATACAGTATTTAAATTGATTTAAACTGTGTATGAAGGAGTGTTGAAGGAATTTTTAACTGGTTATTCTGCTCTTCAGTAACTTGAACTAAAAGCTAGTGTTGGCTGAATTTTGTTATTTGCTAGTAATTACAGGTGTGGGGTAGCCACATTCATTGATTTCCTGTCCTTGCATATTTAAACTGGTGCATGTGAAATAATTCCTGCTTTAAAACTTCAGCTTGGCAAGCTAAGAACTTGGTTATATTCAACTGGACGATAAGAGAATTTAAGTACCTTTTATGCACTTTTTTTAAAAATACAGTATTTAAATTGATTTAAACTGTGTATGAAGGAGTGTTGAAGGAATTTTAACTGGTTATTCTGCTCTTCAGTAACTTGAACTAAAAAGCTAGTGTTGGCTGAATTTTGTTATTTGCTAGTAATTACAGGTGTGGGGTAGCCACATTCATTGATTTCCTGTCCTTGCATATTTAAACTGGTGCATGTGAAATAATTCCTGCTTTAAAACTTCAGCTTGGCAAGCTAAGAACTTGGTTATATTCAACTGGACGGATAAGAGAATTTAAGTACCTTTTTATGCACTTTTTTTTTTAAAAAATACAGTATTTAAATTGATTTAAACTGTGTATGAAGGAGTGTTGAAGGAATTTTTAACTGGTTATTCTGCTCTTCAGTAACTTGAACTAAAAGCTAGTGTTGGCTGAATTTTGTTATTTGCTAGTAATTACAGGTGTGGGGTAGCCACATTCATTGATTTCCTGTCCTTGCATATTTAAACTGGTGCATGTGAAATAATTCCTGCTTTAAAACTTCAGCTTGGCAAGCTAAGAACTTGGTTATATTCAACTGGACTAATAAGAGAATTTAAGTACCTTTTTATGCACTTTTTTTTAAAAATACAGTATTTAAATTGATTTAAACTGTGTATGAAGGAGTGTTGAAGGAATTTTTAACTGGTTATTCTGCTCTTCAGTAACTTGAACTAAAAGCTAGTGTTGGCTGAATTTTGTTATTTGCTAGTAATTACAGGTGTGGGGGTAGCCACATTCATTGATTTCCTGTCCTTGCATATTTAAACTGGTGCATGTGAAATAATTCCTGCTTTAAAACTTCAGCTTGGCAAGCTAAGAACTTGGTTATATTCAACTGGACGTATAAGAGAATTTAAGTACCTTTTATGCACTTTTTTTTTTAAAAAATACAGTATTTAAATTGATTTAAACTGTGTATGAAGGAGTGTTGAAGGAATTTTTAACTGGTTATTCTGCTCTTCAGTAACTTGAACTAAAAGCTAGTGTTGGCTGAATTTTGTTATTTGCTAGTAATTACAGGTGTGGGGTAGCCACATTCATTGATTTCCTGTCCTTGCATATTTAAACTGGTGCATGTGAAATAATTCCTGCTTTAAAACTTCAGCTTGGCAAGCTAAGAACTTGGTTATATTCAACTGGACGTATAAGAGAATTTAAGTACCTTTTATGCACTTTTTTTAAAAATACAGTATTTAAATTGATTTAAACTGTGTATGAAGGAGTGTTGAAGGAATTTTTAACTGGTTATTCTGCTCTTCAGTAACTTGAACTAAAAGCTAGTGTTGGCTGAATTTTGTTATTTGCTAGTAATTACAGGTGTGGGGTAGCCACATTCATTGATTTCCTGTCCTTGCATATTTAAACTGGTGCATGTGAAATAATTCCTGCTTTAAAACTTCAGCTTGGCAAGCTAAGAACTTGGTTATATTCAACTGGACGATAAGAGAATTTAAGTACCTTTTTATGCACTTTTTTTTTAAAAATACAGTATTTAAATTGATTTAAACTGTGTATGAAGGAGTGTTGAAGGAATTTTAACTGGTTATTCTGCTCTTCAGTAACTTGAACTAAAAGCTAGTGTTGGCTGAATTTTGTTATTTGCTAGTAATTACAGGTGTGGGGTAGCCACATTCATTGATTTCCTGTCCTTGCATATTTAAACTGGTGCATGTGAAATAATTCCTGCTTTAAAACTTCAGCTTGGCAAGCTAAGAACTTGGTTATATTCAACTGGACGATAAGAGAATTTAAGTACCTTTTTATGCACTTTTTTTTAAAAATACAGTATTTAAATTGATTTAAACTGTGTATGAAGGAGTGTTGAAGGAATTTTTAACTGGTTATTCTGCTCTTCAGTAACTTGAACTAAAAGCTAGTGTTGGCTGAATTTTGTTATTTGCTAGTAATTACAGGTGTGGGGGTAGCCACATTCATTGATTTCCTGTCCTTGCATATTTAAACTGGTGCATGTGAAATAATTCCTGCTTTAAAACTTCAGCTTGGCAAGCTAAGAACTTGGTTATATTCAACTGGACGTATAAGAGAATTTAAGTACCTTTTATGCACTTTTTTTAAAAATACAGTATTTAAATTGATTTAAACTGTGTATGAAGGAGTGTTGAAGGAATTTTTAACTGGTTATTCTGCTCTTCAGTAACTTGAACTAAAAGCTAGTGTTGGCTGAATTTTGTTATTTGCTAGTAATTACAGGTGTGGGGTAGCCACATTCATTGATTTCCTGTCCTTGCATATTTAAACTGGTGCATGTGAAATAATTCCTGCTTTAAAACTTCAGCTTGGCAAGCTAAGAACTTGGTTATATTCAACTGGACGATAAGAGAATTTAAGTACCTTTTATGCACTTTTTTTTTAAAAATACAGTATTTAAATTGATTTAAACTGTGTATGAAGGAGTGTTGAAGGAATTTTTAACTGGTTATTCTGCTCTTCAGTAACTTGAACTAAAAGCTAGTGTTGGCTGAATTTTGTTATTTGCTAGTAATTACAGGTGTGGGGGTAGCCACATTCATTGATTTCCTGTCCTTGCATATTTAAACTGGTGCATGTGAAATAATTCCTGCTTTAAAACTTCAGCTTGGCAAGCTAAGAACTTGGTTATATTCAACTGGACGTATAAGAGAATTTAAGTACCTTTTATGCACTTTTTTTTAAAAATACAGTATTTAAATTGATTTAAACTGTGTATGAAGGAGTGTTGAAGGAATTTTTAACTGGTTATTCTGCTCTTCAGTAACTTGAACTAAAAGCTAGTGTTGGCTGAATTTTGTTATTTGCTAGTAATTACAGGTGTGGGGGTAGCCACATTCATTGATTTCCTGTCCTTGCATATTTAAACTGGTGCATGTGAAATAATTCCTGCTTTAAAACTTCAGCTTGGCAAGCTAAGAACTTGGTTATATTCAACTGGACGTATAAGAGAATTTAAGTACCTTTTATGCACTTTTTTTTAAAAATACAGTATTTAAATTGATTTAAACTGTGTATGAAGGAGTGTTGAAGGAATTTTTAACTGGTTATTCTGCTCTTCAGTAACTTGAACTAAAAGCTAGTGTTGGCTGAATTTTGTTATTTGCTAGTAATTACAGGTGTGGGGGTAGCCACATTCATTGATTTCCTGTCCTTGCATATTTAAACTGGTGCATGTGAAATAATTCCTGCTTTAAAACTTCAGCTTGGCAAGCTAAGAACTTGGTTATATTCAACTGGACGTATAAGAGAATTTAAGTACCTTTTATGCACTTTTTTTTAAAAATACAGTATTTAAATTGATTTAAACTGTGTATGAAGGAGTGTTGAAGGAATTTTTAACTGGTTATTCTGCTCTTCAGTAACTTGAACTAAAAGCTAGTGTTGGCTGAATTTTGTTATTTGCTAGTAATTACAGGTGTGGGGGTAGCCACATTCATTGATTTCCTGTCCTTGCATATTTAAACTGGTGCATGTGAAATAATTCCTGCTTTAAAACTTCAGCTTGGCAAGCTAAGAACTTGGTTATATTCAACTGGACGTATAAGAGAATTTAAGTACCTTTTATGCACTTTTTTTTAAAAATACAGTATTTAAATTGATTTAAACTGTGTATGAAGGAGTGTTGAAGGAATTTTTAACTGGTTATTCTGCTCTTCAGTAACTTGAACTAAAAGCTAGTGTTGGCTGAATTTTGTTATTTGCTAGTAATTACAGGTGTGGGGTAGCCACATTCATTGATTTCCTGTCCTTGCATATTTAAACTGGTGCATGTGAAATAATTCCTGCTTTAAAACTTCAGCTTGGCAAGCTAAGAACTTGGTTATATTCAACTGGACGTATAAGAGAATTTAAGTACCTTTTTATGCACTTTTTTTAAAAATACAGTATTTAAATTGATTTAAACTGTGTATGAAGGAGTGTTGAAGGAATTTTAACTGGTTATTCTGCTCTTCAGTAACTTGAACTAAAAGCTAGTGTTGGCTGAATTTTGTTATTTGCTAGTAATTACAGGTGTGGGGGTAGCCACATTCATTGATTTCCTGTCCTTGCATATTTAAACTGGTGCATGTGAAATAATTCCTGCTTTAAAACTTCAGCTTGGCAAGCTAAGAACTTGGTTATATTCAACTGGACGATAAGAGAATTTAAGTACCTTTTATGCACTTTTTTTTTAAAAATACAGTATTTAAATTGATTTAAACTGTGTATGAAGGAGTGTTGAAGGAATTTTTAACTGGTTATTCTGCTCTTCAGTAACTTGAACTAAAAGCTAGTGTTGGCTGAATTTTGTTATTTGCTAGTAATTACAGGTGTGGGGGTAGCCACATTCATTGATTTCCTGTCCTTGCATATTTAAACTGGTGCATGTGAAATAATTCCTGCTTTAAAACTTCAGCTTGGCAAGCTAAGAACTTGGTTATATTCAACTGGACGTATAAGAGAATTTAAGTACCTTTTATGCACTTTTTTTTTAAAAGCATACAGTATTTAAATTGATTTAAACTGTGTATGAAGGAGTGTTGAAGGAATTTTTAACTGGTTATTCTGCTCTTCAGTAACTTGAACTAAAAGCTAGTGTTGGCTGAATTTTGTTATTTGCTAGTAATTACAGGTGTGGGGTAGCCACATTCATTGATTTCCTGTCCTTGCATATTTAAACTGGTGCATGTGAAATAATTCCTGCTTTAAAACTTCAGCTTGGCAAGCTAAGAACTTGGTTATATTCAACTGGACGTATAAGAGAATTTAAGTACCTTTTATCTGCACTTATTTTAAAAAATACAGTATTTAAATTGATTTAAACTGTGTATGAAGGCGTGTTGAAGGAATTTTAACTGGTTATTCTGCTCTTCAGTAACTTGAACTAAAAGCTAGTGTTGGCTGAATTTTGTTATTTGCTAGTAATTACAGGTGTGAGGGTAGCCACATTCATTGATTTCCTGTCCTTGCATATTTAAACTGGTGCATGTGAAATAATTCCTGCTTTAAAACTTCAGCTTGGCAAGCTAAGAACTTGGTTATATTCAACTGGACGTATAAGAGAATTTAAGTACCTTTTATGCACTTTTTTTTAAAAATACAGTATTTAAATTGATTTAAACTGTGTATGAAGGAGTGTTGAAGGAATTTTTAACTGGTTATTCTGCTCTTCAGTAACTTGAACTAAAAGCTAGTGTTGGCTGAATTTTGTTATTTGCTAGTAATTACAGGTGTGGGGTAGCCACATTCATTGATTTCCTGTCCTTGCATATTTAAACTGGTGCATGTGAAATAATTCCTGCTTTAAAACTTCAGCTTGGCAAGCTAAGAACTTGGTTATATTCAACTGGACGATAAGAGAATTTAAGTACCTTTTATGCACTTTTTTTTAAAAATACAGTATTTAAATTGATTTAAACTGTGTATGAAGGAGTGTTGAAGGAATTTTTAACTGGTTATTCTGCTCTTCAGTAACTTGAACTAAAAGCTAGTGTTGGCTGAATTTTGTTATTTGCTAGTAATTACAGGTGTGGGGGTAGCCACATTCATTGATTTCCTGTCCTTGCATATTTAAACTGGTGCATGTGAAATAATTCCTGCTTTAAAACTTCAGCTTGGCAAGCTAAGAACTTGGTTATATTCAACTGGACGATAAGAGAATTTAAGTACCTTTTATGCACTTTTTTTTTTAAAAAATACAGTATTTAAATTGATTTAAACTGTGTATGAAGGAGTGTTGAAGGAATTTTTAACTGGTTATTCTGCTCTTCAGTAACTTGAACTAAAAGCTAGTGTTGGCTGAATTTTGTTATTTGCTAGTAATTACAGGTGTGGGGTAGCCACATTCATTGATTTCCTGTCCTTGCATATTTAAACTGGTGCATGTGAAATAATTCCTGCTTTAAAACTTCAGCTTGGCAAGCTAAGAACTTGGTTATATTCAACTGGACGTATAAGAGAATTTAAGTACCATTTATGCACTTTTTTTTTTAAAATACAGTATTTAAATTGATTTAAACTGTGTATGAAGGAGTGTTGAAGGAATTTTAACTGGTTATTCTGCTCTTCAGTTATTCCCACCCACCCGCCCTGTTTTTGTTTTGGTGTTAATCTTAGTGGCATTGAAACTGCCCGCCCCTCAGCCTGCCTCTGGGCCCATCTCATTTGCTCACTCAACTGAGTGCAGTGAGATCATATTCTGATTTCAGGCACTCCTACTGTGTACAAAGAGAGCATCTGGGAAATAGAAAAAAAGAATTAAGCTTATTTCCTGCCTTTCTTGTTAAGTGGTACAGACTATTTGTAGGCTTCTGAGCCCCCAAGCCCTTCTGTGTCTGAGGGAAGCCTTCTAGCTTGTTTTTTTTTTCTTGTAACTAGCCAGTTTTCTAGTTTCAGCACTCAAATCTGTTTCTTTGATCTCAGCACTTGTTCAGAAAAAAAAAAAAAAAAAAAAAAATTTCATCTGCTTTTACTGTACTTGTGTTTTACCTACTTCTTTTACTTTTGCATCATCTTAAAATACTCAATTGTATTTATTACTGCTTGGTGTAACTCATTCTAAGCCTTTTGGTTTAAACACTTGGGCTTCGGACCAGTTAGTTGTTTTGCACTGAGAGGTTTGTGGTCTGCACTGTTGTGGCAGAACAGGTAGCTTACATCCTTCTAGGTTGAGAACTGCTGATTGAGGGCTCAGTGTCTGTTATTCTAAAAGTGTATTAATTCTGGTTTAAGCACTTGGGCTTTCAAGCCAGTTATTTTACATTAAGAGGGTTCGTGGTCTGCACTCTTGTGGGAGGAGAGGCTGGACTCTGCCCTTCTGAGCTGGGAATTTCTGGTTAAAGGCTTATAGTGCATGCATATCTGAACTGTTTCTTACTGAAGTTGGTGCGCCTTGTTTGCTGTGGCATAGACTGGATTCGGGCCTGCTGGATTTAGCTTTGTTTGTGTAACTTGAGCACTAATCCAGACATTCTCTAAAGTATTCAATGGTATTTATTACTGCTTGGTTGTAACTTGATTAAAGTGTAGCTATCATTCAAGTCTTTTGGATTAAGCACTTGGGCTTCAGACCAGTTGTTTTACATTAGGAAGGTTTGTGGCAAGCACTGTGGTGGCAGGACAGGTAGCTTTCATCCTTCTAAGTTGGGAACTGCTGATTGAGAGCCCAGTGTCCAAGTGTATTAGTTCTGGTTTAGGCACTTGGGCTTCAGGCCAGTTATTTTACATTAGGAAGGTTCGTGGTCTGCACTCTTGTGGGAGAAGAGGCTTGACTCTGCCCTTCTGAGCTGGGAATTTTCTGGTTAAAGGTTTATAGTGCCTGAATATTTGAACTGTATCTTACTGAAATTGGTTCACCTTGTTTGCTCTAGCATAGACTAGATCCAGGCCTACTGAATCTAGCTTTGTTTATATACTTGTTGTTTGTTTGCTTGTTATTTCCCTGGAAGCTAATTCACCTAATAGCAACTTCTCAAGCGCTTCTGTGGATCACTAGTGATATCTGCATTGCTTACTGTACTTATTTCCTTGTTTCACTTGAAAGAAAGTTACTGTTTGTCGTTTTTGCATTTAGTTACTTGTATCACATTGCACTCAAGTTACCTGGCACTTGCTCACTAAAGCAATTATATAAGTCAGCACTAAAAATTAAAAGCACTACACCCTCACTCCCCACTGGCCCTTGTTTTCAATTAAGGATTTCCCAATATTATTCTAGCATGTCCAAAGGTCAGTTGTCAATCTCCTCTCGTCCAGCTGGTGAATCTGGGAATCTTGAGGCAATGTTATAACTGCCTCATGTACACAGACAACCCTCTCCTCCTCCCACATAACACAAATACTTGCGAGAGATGCAGCTATTTAGCCAAACTGGAGGCTGAGCTCTCTCAACTCAGGACTGGCAAGACCAGACAGGAGGAGAAGGCAACTACACACACCACAAAACCAGCCTCACATAATGCTACCACTCCACTGAATCAAACACATAAACACACAAAGACATACTCGGAGGCTCTGAGTAAAATTTACCTAAACAGCAGAGGCCTCCAAAGCAGACACCCAAACAACTGCTACCTCAAGACACCCCACAAGCAACACATAAACCACAAAAGCAGTGTGCAAAGCAGTCACAGCCCTTAAGGCCAAATACAACACCAAACATACTTGTCATAGGTGACTCCATAGTCAGACACACTGACGTCCCACTCACCAGGCTGAACAAGGAGAGGGTCACAGTAAGCTGCCTATCGGCGCTAGAATCCGCCACATAACACAAGCACTGGTCACTCCACAGCAAGTACAAATATGACACAGTCATTGTCCATGCTGGTGTGAACGACCTGAGACGCACCTCCCTGGACTGCATGAAAAGAGACATAGAGGAGCTCTCTGATTATGTAGCCCAGGCAGGTATGACCCTAACCCTGAGCAGTATCCTTCCTTCACCAAGAATGATGCCACAATATAGAGACAAGATGATCAGCTTTAACAATTGGCTTAATGTCTGGTGTCATTCAAAGGGGATCCAGTGTCTGTCTGCCTGGGATGACATGCTTGACAAGCCACGCTGCCATGAGGGACGGCTTGCACCTGTCACCCTGGGATTCGGATATTGGCTAAGGCTCTTGCCACCCCATAGTGCCTTTTTAGGCAAGGCTCAAATTCTAAACCTACCACCCTAGAAAACAAAATGGGAAGAAATTGAGGGTAATGCTGCTCAATGCCAGAAGTCTAAATCTCAAAATGCACGCACTCGAGGCCCTTCTCAGTATGGAGAACATCGATGTCTGTGCTGTAACTGAAACCTGGTTCAAGGCTCCTGAGAGCACCCGGCACTATTAGGTTTTACCTCATATCATGCGTTCCGCCCCAAAACCCGGACCACTCCACAAAAGGAGGGTGTATCCATATTCATAAAGGATACTCACACCTCCAGGTTGGTGGCAACGCATGAAGCTTCGGAAACCATCCAGGTGCAACTAACAATAGGCAAAACTGCTCTACAAATTGTAGCATGCTACAGGCCACCCTCTCAAACTCAGGAACACCACACAGCCTTCCTGAAGACACTGGAGGGTATAAATGTATCTCCAAACACCATCATATTGGGTGACTTCAACTACCCGAATATAGACTGGGAACATTACTCAAGCCCTAACTTTCTAGCCCAACGGTTCCTGGAGTTCATAAATTCAAATGCCATGGAACAGCTAGTCACTGTTCCCACGAGAGGAGAAAATATACTAGATCTCATTGTCACAAACATGGGGACAAAATGCTCCACACGAAGTATATCCCTCATTGGAGAGATCTGATCATATATTAGTCTCACTGGAAATCCACATCCCGCCCCACCCCAAACAAAAAGACCATAGTGAAGAACTTCTCTAAAGCAAACTTCACACTACTCAAGACTGGTGTGGTATCCTTCAAGGCCCCTGAGTCAGAGGAAACCACAACCCAAGCTGCAGAAGCCCTTACAAATGCCTTCTATGAACACCTCCAGGACTGCATGGATCAGGCAATCCCAAATAAAACCAAGACTCTTTCCACAAAGGGCAAACGTCCAGTCTGGTGGACCCCAGCCATTAACAAACTTTACAATAAGAGGAGAAAGCTATTACATGATAGAACAAGGGAAGTCACCCCTGATCATTATTAGTAAAAAAATACGAGCACTCATAAAATCAACTAAGGCCAATTTTGAGAGAAAAATTGCCATGGATTCAAAGGACAATCATAAGGCCTTTTTCAGCTATGTTAGGAACCTGGGTGGAAACTCACAGATATGCTCAGAATTAGTCCAAAATGATACAAAATCACTGAACCCACAGACATTGCCAACATACTGGCAGACAGGTTCAGTGCAAACTTCACCCCTCTCCCCTAAAGGAGAGATAACTATCCCAGCCGAGTGTAGCCTCCCGGACATCTCAAATGCAGGTGAAAGCTGCTCTCTAAAGCTAAAAACACAGCATCAATGGGACCGGATGGTGTCCCCGGCTGTGTGCTACACGAGCTAAATGAGGAATTAAACCCGCACATAAGGCAGCTGTTTAATCTCAGCCTTACCACAGGATACGTGCCCAAGGAGTGGCGTCACGGCAACTGTGGTCCCACTCCACAAAGGTGGCGCCTCTCGGACCCTGGTAATTACCGCCCCATAAGCTTAACAAGTCTAGTCTGCAAAGCTATGGAGAGGATCATAATGGAGCTCATAAACAAAGATATAGGGACTTGCAGACATTGGACCCGACCCAGTTTGGCTTTGTCAAGGGAAGATCATGCCTTTTGAACTTGGTCGACTTCTTGAAATAGTCACCAAGGCCATTGATGAGGGAAAGGCAGTCCATACAGCCTACCTTGACCTTGCAAGGCTTCGACACAATACCCCACTCGGGTATTGTAGAAAAACTACCAGCTTAAATGTAAACCCATATGTCACAAGATGGGTTGCAAACTGGCTTAAGGACAGAACCCACAGGGTTAGAGTTGCTGGCTGTGTCAGACTCCAAGCCGGTCACAAGTGGTGTCCCACAGGGCTCGGTCCTTGGCCCCTATTGTTTGGCATCTACTTCTCAGAAGTACAGGCCAACATGGGAGGACTTTGGCTGACAAAGTTTGCAGATGACTGCAAACTGGGCCATAGTGGAAAGTGCATCGGACACGGATATCCTTCAGAAGGGACTCACGGAAACAGATAGCTGGTGCCAGAGCCATGGCCTGAAGTTAAACGCCAAAAATGTATAGTCATACCCTTCGGGAAAAACAAGGTAACCCAAGCTACCATATAGGTGGCAATCCACTAAGCACAAAAGAGGTTATCAGGGACCTGGGGACCCAGGTTGACAGTGGCCTTTCTTTTGACACTCACATTGCTAAAGTGGTTAGAAAGACCTTCTACATTGCCCACCTGATCATGAAGGGATTCACATCCAGATCTAGCGAGGTCATTGTTCCCTGTACTCTTCACTTATCAGACCAATGATCGAGTACAATGCCCCATTCGGGATGTATCTCACCCGACATCTGCAGCAATTGGAGAGACCCCAAAGTTCCTCACCAAAAGGATAAAGGGACTCCAAAATCTGTCATATGCTGCCAGATTGAAGAAACTCCAGCTCTATTCAGTCGCATACCGTCTGCTCAGAGGTGACATGTGCCTGACATACAAGGCCATGTCCAACCCGGAATTAATGGACATGCTCCACCTCAAAAATCCAAATCCACCAAAACCACTAGAGCAAGCGACTTAAACCTTAGCACGGATATAAATAGGGCGTGCTGGAGGGATAGATTTATCACTCAGAGACTCCCTATGCTGTGGAATAAAATCCCGGTCCATGTGAGGCAGAGCACCTCGCTGACTCTGTTCAAGAGAAATCTAGACCTGTGGATGGGAGATCGTAGGTTTACCCCGGGAATCATCTCTGGGTCACTGCTGGACAGAGGCACAACAAACTAATGGGCACAGTATTTTTTCATATAAGGGGTGGCGTAAGCCACAATAATTTGGGCTAGGCTTATAAATGCCTTAGGGCAGATAGCCTAGTATAAACCTATGAACCTATGAACCTATATATTAGCAATTGGAAAAGATTTTTTGTGCCAGCAAGATAACCAGCACCCATTCAGGGCTAGCTGCTCCCTGGTTTTAAAATATTTATGTGAGATTTCATTTGTTGGCCACTTCAGCATGACTGCCCACAGATCCTCCTCTTTCAAGGCAGTCAAATGTCAAAATGTTCTTGAAAGGGGTTTTGCCTTAAGAGGCCTCTAAGTAAACAAGTGCCCCATCTTTGGGATCTTAATTTTGTGTTAGCAAAACGAATATTTGCTTCATTTAAACCAGTTAATATGGCTGACCAGAGTTTCTTAACATAGAAACCAATTTTACTGATTGCTCTTACCTCTGCAAGAAGGGAATCAAAGTTGCAAGCTCTTTTGGTGAGTCAACCCTACCTTATTCTCAGTAAGGGACAGGGTTTCTTTGAGAACTAATCCTTTTTTGATGCCTTAAGTGGAATCCAAGTATACTTTAAGCCAAACTATCCATCTTCCCTGAAAGTAAAAATGAGAGAGAAAGGATGCTCCACACCCTGGAAGACCACAGACAACTCAGGTACAATCTTGAGCAAACTAAATATTTCAGATCTTCTGATCAATTTTTCATTTCTTGTGAAGGTAAGAAAAAGAAGCAACCTGTGTCAAAACAGACTATTTCCAAATGGTTGTCTAAGGCTATTGCAGAACAGAGCATGTGTTGTAACTGTAAGAAGCATTTCAAAGTGAGGGCACGTGTGTATAAAAAGAGAGCATGTGCAGGCAGCAGTGTCATTCTGAGTGAACAGCCAGAGTGTTAACATGTATGAGTGCAGTAGTCAGTCTGTTTATAAGTTTATTTAAGTTTAAGTTACTGAGCCTCAATCCTGATGTTTGTATGTAATAAAGCTGCTTGAACTGAACCCACAACTGTTCATCTGTTTTATCCTGACCGGACGAACGACATGGTGCCAGACGTGGCACTTGAACGACGTGGTACCAGGAGTAGCAGATCTGAACAACATGGTGTTAGAAGTTTTGTTATAACCTGGTCAAATGACTGAAAAAGGTCAGAAATGAATTTCAGGTAATAAAAAACTTGCATAAATGACTTTTTTTTGTAAAGAAAGCGATACGAAGAATTCACAAAGCACAAAACGTATTATTAATCAAACGAAAAGCACAAAACGCATTACTAACTAAACGAAAAGTTCAAAACCACGACAGTTGATAAAGTTAGTTGAAATACTTGTGAGAGCATTCAGAACTACTTTTGATTTGCATAACAAGCATGTTAAAAGTAAAACTATAACCATCTGATACACCGATAAGTATACTTTTTTGCACTTGTTGCACTGTACTGCCATTTATATATTTGTCCTCTGTATTCTGTCTACAGTGTTTGTTTCTCAGGGTAGTTCAGAATGTAGTTTCAGGTGTGGGTTGTTTTGCTTTCTTTGGAGTCAGTCCACCTAAGGTGTTAGCCACTGGCCAACACCTCTGTGTTTATCTGATTGTCCAAGGCTTATTTTCTCTGTTGCACTTCTAGTACAGAAACGTACATTCTGTGAATTTGTGCACAGCTATAGCAGAGCTAACTACTTAGCTGTGCTGGATTCTATAACCATCTGATATACCAACTGATAATTAAACTTTTTTTGCACTTGTTGCACTGTACTGCATTTATATATTTGTTCTCTGTATTCTGTCTGCACTGTTTGTTTTTCCCATCCTGCCATCCAAGGGTTGTTGTATTCTTAAAGTTGGTAGGTTTGGAACTGCCTGCCCCTGCTGTAAAATTGATTTTGGTCACTCCTCCCATTCCCATCTCATTTGCTCACTCATCGGGTACCGTGAGATCATTTAGGATGGACTACGACCTTGCGTCTTTGCTTTTGGACATTCCTCCCTGTCCCATCTCATTAGCTCAGTCTACGCAGTACAGAGAGAGCACTTTGGAAGGCTAACCCCCTTAGTTTCTTCATCTTGAACTATCTTCTGTTTCCTCCCTCTCCACTCAAAAAAAAAAAAAAAGAAAAAGGAAAAATACAGTTACAGTGCTTTTATTTTAATAGTGTTCTTCCTATTTTATCACCTTATTTTTGCTGTGTGCGCTTAACTGTTCAAGTGCTTTTATTCTGCTGCATTTATTCCTGCTTGTTAGAAGCCTCATTAAATGTATCTGTTATTCTAAGCATCTTTTTGTTTTAGCACTTGTGTTTCAGGCCAGTTACTTTACATTTAAGGTTTTTGTGGTCTACACTCTTGTGGACAAACCCTTATCAAAACGCTCTCTCCATAACTCTGCCCAAGTATTTGCAACACTATATCTGGACAATTCCCACCAGTTTCTTCAGCCAGCCTGGTCGACAGCGGCATACTGAGACAGTGTAGCAACTGCCTCATGTTTAGTGGCAGCTCTATTCTCCTAGAACTTAAATAATTCTTCTTCTGAGAAATGCATCTATATCAGTAACCTGGAATCCATGCTCTCTCTTGCCACAGTCACTACTCCTGACAAAGAGGAGATTGCCAGCACAAACACCTCACCACTCACATCACGTAGCCAAGCACAACACATATCCACCTATGTAGAGATCCTCAATAAAAACGTATCTAAACAGCAGAAACCTCCAAAACACACACTCAAACATTCCACAAACAACACCAAACACATCACACCTAGCAGACAACACACCAGTGTCTGAAACACAACCCATAAGGCAAAACAATAAACCATTACAGCCCATAAGGTATAACAGTAAACCAAACATACTAGTCATTGGCGACTCAGTTGTGAGACACACTGATGACTCCCTCACCAGGCTCGACAAGGAAAAGGTCACGGCCGGATGTTTGTCTGGTGCCAAAATCCGCCACATTATGCATGCACTTAAGTCTCTCAATAAGTACAAGTATGATTCTGCACCATTATCCATGTTGGTGTGAATGACTTGAGATGTACCTCCCTGGACTACATGAAAAGAGACATGATTGAGGTCGCACAATATGTGTCCCAGGCAGGCATGATCCTAGCCCTAAGCAGCATCCTACCTTCACCAAGAAGGTTACCACAATACCAACAAGAAATAACTGACTTCAACAATTGGCTTAGTTTCTGGTGTCATTCCAAGGGGACCCAGCATCCGTCTGCCTGGGACAACATGGCTGACAGGTCTCATTCCTTTGCCAGAAATGGCCTCCATCTGTCACCACTGGGATTCTAGATCCTGGCCAAGGCTCTCGCCTTCCCTATTGTGCCTTTTTAAGGCAAGGTCCCAAAAACAAATCTTCCAACATAAAAGATGTCAAAAAGCAAATTAAAGGTCATGCTGCTAAACGCTAGGAGCCTTAACCTGAAAATGCACTCACTAGAGGCTCTCTTTGTACTGTAAGATGCAGATGTCTGCATGGTCACGGAAACTTGGTTCACGGCTGCGGGAAGCACCCCTGCCTTTCCAGGCTATACCTTATTCCACACATTCTGACCCCAAAATGAGGTTGGGAAGACTAAGGGTGGTGAAGTCGATATCTTCATTAAGGACAGGCACACCTCCAGACTGGTCTGCCAGCATGACGCATTGGAACTACTCCCGGTGCAATTGACAGTTTACAAGACACCCATCCAAATTATAGCCAGATAGAGACCCCCCTTCATGACTCAGAACACCCATTCCTCTTACCTAGACCTACTTGACTCCATCAAGGTACGCCTAACACCTTCATCCTTAGTGACTTCAACTACCCCACCATAGACTGGGTGAACTATTCCTGCACAAATGTACTAGCTCAATGACTCCTTGACTTCATCAGTTTTAATGCACTAGACCAGCTTCTCTCATCCCCCACAAGGGGAGATAACATTCTGGACTTGGTTCTCACCAACGTGAACAACTGCTGTACCACTCCCATACTATGCTCTTCCCTGGTGAGATCAGATCGGACTATCTCGTTCGAGGTTTCTATCCCACACAACACCCCTAGTCGTAATCAAGCTAAAGAACTTCTCAAAAGCTGATTACAACCTAACGGAGGGTATCTGTAGCTTCACATGACCATCCCCTCAAAGGATGAAGACAACTATGCTGAACAGTACACCAATGCAGTATACAAGCACCTGTACAACTGCATGGACTCAGCAATATCCAACAGAACTAAAACCTGCTCCTCATGGAAACACAAACCTGTTTGGTGGACATCCTCTATCAACCGACCTTACAACAAAAGGAAGAAACTGTTGTCCAAGGGTAAAAAGGAACAAATTCCAAATTGGAAAAACTCGCTCCTTAGCCTCAACAAGCAAATCAAATCACTTGCAAAAACCTCCAAAGCCAATTATGAATCGAAACTAGCATCTGAAATGGAAACCACAAAGCCCTCTTCAGTTACACCAGGAACCTCCATGGCAAAAGTCCAGGTTTATTCCGAATTAATACTCAACTGTATCACTTACACTGATCCTGTTGACTTAGCCAACCTGCTAGCACATAGGTTCAGTGCAAACTTCACCTACCCGTCCCCCCAAAAGCTCTTTTGACATCCCCAATAATTGTCCTGCACCTCACATCTCCCTAGATCAAGTGTTAAAGGCCCTATCCAAGGCAAAGAACACAGCTTCCATGGAGCCTGATAGTATCTCAGGCTGTATTCTGCATCATCTCCAGCAAGAACTGGCTTTGCCACTTAGCAACCTATTCAACCACAGCCTAAGCACAGGCTTCATTCCAGCAAAGTGAAGAACTGCCATTGTCATCCCCTTGCACAAAGGTGGTGCCACTACTGACCCTGGAAACTATCGCCACATTAGCTTGACAAGTTTGATCTGTAAAGTCATGGAGCACATTATTATGGATCTCATAAACAAGGACATAGGCAATTTTCAAGCATTTGACCCCACTCAATTCGGATTCATCAAGGCAGATCTTGCCTATTGAACCTGATTGACTTCTTTGAGACTGTCACCAAGGCCCTGGATGAGGGAAAGTTAGTACATACAGCTTTATCTTGCCTTGACCAAGGCCTTTGACACAATGCCCCACTTGGGCATCATCAAAAACACAACTTGGCATAAATCTATATCTCATCAGGTGGGTGGCCAACTGGCTCACCAAGAGGACCCTCCAATGTCAAAATATGGATCTCCACCTCTGATAGCATACCTGTCACCAGTGGAGTTCCCTAGGGATCTGTCCTGGGACCCCTACTGTTTGGCAATGACTTCTCAGAGGTCCAGGCAAAGACAAAAGGCCTATGTCTGACCAAGTTTGCGGACGATTGAAAGTTGGGTGCTGTCACTGACTCCCCAAATCATGTTAACATACAGCAAGAGGGTCTCATAGCAACTAATGACTGGTGCCAAGGTCATGGCCTTAAGCTTCATGCAAAAAAGAAATATCATCATACCACTGGGCAGAAACATGGCCCCTACTGATTACCACATCAACGGCAACCTCCTAAACAAACAACCTGTGGTGAGAGACCTGGGTACTCAGGTTGATAATCTCACATTCGGCCATCATGTAGCGGCAGTGGACAGAAAAGTCTTCTTTACTTGGTTCATCTCATAAGTAAAGGGATTGCATCCAGAAAAAAGGAGGTTATTACATTTCTACACTCCTCCCTCATTAGACCAATAATTGAGTATAACACCCCGTTTGGTATGCACCACTCCAAATATCTGCACCAACTGGAAAGGCCACAGAAATACCTCACAAGGAGAATCCATGACCTCCAACACCTGTCCTATGCAGACTGGCTCAAATCACTATCACTCTACTCGGCATCATACAGATTGCTCACAGGTGATGTGTGTCTCGCCTACAAGGCAATGTCAGACCCTGCCTTACTAGAGATCCTCTATATCAGTAAGTCTAACTCCTTGCGCATTGCCCGCTTGAAAGACCTTAATCTAATAAGTGACATCAACAAAACCTACTGGACAGGTTTGTCTCCCACAGCTTGCGCAGTCTCTGGAATAGACTTCCCATACATGTCAAACAGAGTACCTCGCTGACCCTCTTCAAGCGCAACCTTGATGACTGGATGGGAAACCGCAAATTTGTAACAGGGGGGTTCCACCTGTGTCACTCACTGACAGGGGCAACAGGTGCTGACTGAGGTTTCTTTCTGGGGATAAACTCTTGGCTAGGCTTGTAAAGGTCCCAGGGCCATTAGCCTAGTAACCTCCTATGATAACGAGCATGAAAGAAGTCAAACGAGCATAACAAGTACAATAAAAGGGCAAAATGAGCATGGAAAAGCAAAGCAACTGCATTTCTTTAGTAAACACCATGTTTTTTTATATGAGCTACTATTTTGTATTGACTAAAGCTATTTAAAGCATAACTAGAGTTGATCAGAGTATCTCAGAGTCTGCAAAGATTTTGCAGTGCATGCTTTATTACAGTACGATTATTTTGAAGAGTTTGATGTGTGCAAAGCACAGTTATTTTGTAAGGTGAAGTCATTTCAACGTGTTTCTTACATTGCACAGAGTTATTTTGGAAAATACAGTAATTTTGAGAAATGTATTGTGCTGTGTACAGTTCATTCGTAACATGCAGTCATTTCAAAGTGTTTCTTACTCTGTACAGAGTTATTTCACAAAGTACAGTCATTTCAAGAAGTTCCTTGTACTGTGTACAGTTCATTCGCAAAGTGCAGTCATTTCAAAGTATTTCTTACACTGATGAGGGTTGTTTCACAAAGTACAGTGATTTCAAAGTGTTCTTGTGCTACGAACACATTTCACAAACTGCAGTTATTTCAAAGAGTCTATTGTGCTGTTGAGCGTAATTACAAGTTTCTGGCATAAATTTCTGACGTATATGTGTGCATGTTTGTACATAACTCCAAGGGTCTTGAGTAATGGAGCAGGAATGCGATATTTTCATACAAGCAGCTTTTTCTGATAAAGATGCACGTATGAGGGCATTTATTCTGCTTAATCTAGCAGGATCAGAAGACATATAAAAAGAGCATTCATTTGTGTATGCCCCAGCAGTATATGCAGGAGAAGGGGAAAAGGTCATATTGTTGTACAAGCTGAACCAAGGGAGGACCCAGAGTGCTTGAAATGTAAATTTATAGAAATGTATAACCCCCAGACAATGTTACATTGGAGAGGCACGTATTTTACAGAAGAGATCAAAAGCCAGGAGAAACTTTTGCTGCTTACATTACTGACTTGAGAAACAAAGCTAAAATGTACAGATTTGGTGATCCGAAAGATGAGTTGATAAAGTACAGGCTTGTAAGTGGTGTTAATAATGCCGCAGTGAGAAAGATTTTGCTTTGAGACAGTGACTTAAGGTTGACCAAAGCCATACAGATTGTCAAATACAAGAGTTTACAGAAGGGCACACAAACATGCTTGCAAGTGATAAAAGCATGATTTCAGCAGCCTCTAGAGCAAACATAGACAGCATGCAGCACGTGGCTAACAAAAACAGGCCTAAGCACATGGCAGCCACAGCCCCTGCAGGATTTCCAGTGAGAGCCCATACTTTTCCAGCAAGTTCTAAGACAAGCTCAGTAAAACGGACATCCTCAGTGCAGCACAAGGGTAAGTCAGCTAAACCCAAGTCAAATCTCATTGTTAACTGTCGTAACTGTGGTGCTAATCGCGAGCCCAAATGAGAAAAATGCTTAGCCTTTGGTCAGCAATGCCACAAGTGAAAAAAGTGGAACTACTTTCAAAAGCTTTGTAAATCAAGCAAGCCTCATTCATTTATTAAGAAAGGTCACTCAAAAAAGCAAGTTGATCATATAAAAAGCTGCAATTCTACTTTCTATGCAGACGGTGCATCAGTGGTTGGTGAAAAGATTAATGCAGTAGATTTGTTGGCAAAAAAAGTGTTGTGTACTGTCCTGATTAATGGTGAACTCACACAGCTCAAAGTGGACACTGTTTCAAAGTGCAATGGTATGTCAGCAAAAACATTTTGCAAAAGTAAGAGCTGGTAAACAACTTAATTTGGGCAATTGTGCGAAGCTTGTCACTTATGGAGGTGAAGAGATTCAAACCGGGGACTCAGTAGTGTTTTCATGGTATTCAGCTGGGAAGAGTTACAGCCTGCAATTTTATGTAGTCAGAAGACCTGTACAGTCATTATTAGGTCTGAGAGACAGTTTAAAAATGAAACTGCTTTCTTTTACCAAAGAAGTCCATCATGTAAGCAGAAGCCCTAGTTCCAGGTTCACCGATGTTATTTTCACAGAGTATGCTGATATTTTCAAAGACAAGCTAGGTAAACTTACATTTGTGTTCCCCATGAAATTAGATCCAGAGGTCAGTCCAGTGGTCAGACCAGCAAGAAGAGGTCTGATAGCTATGCAGGACAAAGTCAAAGTCCATTTAGATAAAATGGTGCAGCAAGGTGTGATTTTTCCAGTTACAGAATGAAATGAATGGGTGTCTTCCATGGCAGTCGCTCTTAAGAAAAGCCCAGATGAAATCAGAATACGTACTGACCCAAGAGACTTAAAGCATTAGAGAGACCCCACCATCCTACGCATACAGTTGAAGAAGTTGCTACCTTCATGGCAAACGCCACGGTTTTTTCTGTCTTAGATGCAAAAAGTTCATTTTGGCAAGTAATGCTCGATTGCAAATCGTCACTACTAACAACATTCAGTATGCCAATTGGTAGATACAGATTTCTTAGAATGCCTTTTGGAATAAATTCTGCCAGTGAAGTCTTTGAGCATGCAATGGAGCAAATTTTTTCAGGCTATCCGTGTGCTACAACAGTAGATGATTTACTAGTTGGAGGTAATGGTGAGGCAGAGCATGACAGAAACCTCAGGAAAGTTCTGGAAAGAGCATGTGAAGTGAATCTAAAGCTCAATCCTATGAAATGTAAATTTAGGCTACCAAACGTTACTTATGTCAGTAATTTTATTTACCAGTTCAGGCTTACAACCAGTTCCTTCCAAACAAACAGACATTCTTGAGATGTCAGCTCCAGAGAAATATCCAAGCCTTGCAGTGTTTTCTTGGTATGGTTAGCTTTTTGGGCAAGTTTATACCAGACTTTAGTGAATTATCAGTGCCCTTAAAGAGACCTGACACAGAAAAATGTTGACCTGAAACAGAAAATTGCCAGTCCACCAATGTTAAAATACTATGATGTCCACAAACCAGTAATTTTTTCCTGTGATGCTTCAAAGTTCAGTCTTGATGCAGTTATTCTTCAAAAGGACAGACCAGTAGCCTATCCATCTAGCACTCTTACCCAAACTGAGATGCAGTACGCTCAGACTGAGAAGGAACTTTTGGCAATTATGTTCGCATGTTTAAAGTTCCATGATTATACTTATGCCGAGCTATCCAGATTGAGACTGATCATCGACTTCTAGTTGCTATTTTAAAGAAGCCTATGCATACAGCTCCAGCAAGACTACAAAAAAGATGCTCAGATTACAAAAGTACAACTTCAAAATGGTCTATAAAAAAGGCAAACTTCTTTATCTGGCTGATACCTTACCCAGACCGCCCAGAAATACTACAGAAAAGCTTGATGCAGAGAATTTTGACTTCAATGTCATGGAAGTGTGTAATTTTTCTACCACAAGACTTGATGAGCTAAGAGATCATACAAATGCTGATCCAATTTTGCAAAAGCTCAACCACTTCATCAATGTTGGATGGCCATCAAAGCAATCTTGTGTACCAACAGAAGAACAACCTTACTTTCCTTACAGAGATGAGAAGTTGATGGAAGATGGTATAATTTTCAAAGGTCCAATCCTACTTCCTTACAACATAAGTACATCAGATTTTGGATCATGGCCACCCAGGTTTTGAAGCTCCCAAAAGGAGGATGAGAGGACTAGTATTTTGGCCTTCTCTGTCTAAAGATATCGACAGAGTACTTTCATCTTGTTTGGTGTGCAACAGTACTAAACCGCATTTGCAAAAAGAGCCACTTCAGCTAAACCAGATTCCTGAACTACCCTGGTCAACAGTAGCCAATTACATATTCGAGCTGAATAGTCAACATTATTTAGTGTTGGCAGAATCTTATTCGAATTGGTTTGAGATTGATCTGCTACCTAGCCTAACGTTCAGTACGGTCATTACTAAGTTGAAATGTCATTTCTCAGTCCATAGTAGTCCACACAAAGTTATTTCTGATAAAGGTGCCCAGTTTACCAGTCAGTTAGTTCAGAAATTTGTAAAATAGTGGGACTTTACCCATGTTAGCAGTAGTTCTGACTACCCACAGTCAAACGGCCTACCTGAACATGCAGTACAAAGTGCAAAGCAATTAACAGAGAGGTCAATGTGACAATACCGATGTTTTCTTGAATTTGCTTAACCTCAGAAATTTTCCCAGTGACCATTTACTTGGCTCACCTGCTCAAAGACTTCTGTCTAGGCAAACCAGAACAAACCTTCCCTACCATTTCCAGTTTGTAGAAACCTAATGCTAAAAACACCAGAGCAATCAAAGCCCAACTATTCAAAAAGCATTCATTTCAGAAGTCCAACTATGATAAAATGATCAGATTTCTTCATCCATTGAAAGAAGTAGAGATATTGAGAATGCAAACGGCAAAAAGGTTTTGATCGAATTGCTCAAGTGACAGGTGTATGTGCCGAGCCAAGCTCTTACGTAGTAGAATCTGAGGGTATAGAATACAGAACAAATCACAGGCATCTTCTTCCAGTGGCTGAATCGATATCGCAGCAACATACCTGTGATACAGACTCCAGATCTCAGAGCAATCCAAATGATGTTCCTGTTGAAGAACATGTCTCAGTACATATTCCCATTCTTGATGATGTCCCAGTGGGACCGGACGGTGTCCCAGGCTGCATCCTACATGAGCTCAAAGATGAACTAACCCCTCACTTAAACACACTGTTTAAACTCAGCCTCTCCACAGGCTACGTGCCCACAGAGTGGTGCACAGCAACG
This sequence comes from Protopterus annectens, assembly GCF_019279795.1. Taxonomy (NCBI): domain Eukaryota; kingdom Metazoa; phylum Chordata; order Ceratodontiformes; family Protopteridae; genus Protopterus; species Protopterus annectens. Next base: position 256,567,712 of record NC_056741.1, on the reverse strand, counting down.
GTTATTCCGCTCCACAAAGGTGGAGCCACAATGGACCCCGTGAACCATCGCCCTATAAGCTTGACTAGCTTGGTCTGCAAAGCTATGGAGCGCATCATCATGGATCTCATTAACAGAGACATTGGAAACATCCAAACACTGGACCCTACCCAGTTTGGCTTTGTTAAAAGCAGATCATGCCTCCTAAATCTGGTGGACTTCTTTGAGACAGTTACCAAGGCTATAGACGAGGGAAAGGTGGTCCACACAGCCTACCTAGGCCTTGCAAAGGCCTTCAACACCATTCCCCACTCAGGTATTATAGACAAGCTCACCAGCCTGAACATAAACCCATGCGTCACGAGATGGGTTGCCAACTGGCTCACGGACAGAACCCACATGGTAAGAGTTGCAGGAGCTAGGTCTGACTCTAAACAGGTTACAAGTGGCGTTCCCCAGGGCTCAGTCCTAGGACCCCTCCTGTTCAGCAAACACTTCTCAGAGGTACAGGCAAGCACAGGAGGACTATGGCTGACCAAGTTCGCAGACGACTGCAAACTAGGGGCTATAATTGACTCTCCGGTTGACACAGACATCCTCCAAAAGAATCTCACTGAGACAGATACCTGGTGTCAAAACCATGGCCTCAAGCTAAATGCCAAAAAAAGAAGTTATGTACTCACCATAACGTTCCATCTGAGTATGTAAATTCATTTGTCTGCAACCTGTGGGTATCGGATCTGTCCTCGGATCCGAGCCGGCAGCTTTCCAAGCTGAAAGATCCAAGCTCTCAGCCCCCCCCCTTACCCACAATGCCCTGCCACCTTCCTCTAGTCCTCAGATCGAGTTTGCCAAACAAGAAACAGACTACAACCCTCGAAAGAGGAACCCTAACCAAATGCAAGACCAGGTGAAACCCTGTGTGATGGAATAACCATAAACAGGTTAGGGCGAAGGAGGGGGGGTTGGTTGCAGACAAATGAAGTTACCTACTCAGATGGAACATTATGGTGAGTACATAACTTCTTTATCTGAAGTAGTTAACTTCATCTGATCAGCAATCTGTGGGACAGAGTCCCCAGCTACCTAAATCCTTGGGCGGACCTCAAGGAAGGATATTCCGGAGTACTGCGGAGCCAAATGATGCCCTACTCCTGGATAACAGATCCAATTTATAATGAGAAATGAAAGTATGAGAAGAGGACCAAGTAGCTGCTGAGCAGATGTCGTCTAGAGGAACTCTCGACCAGAATGCTGCAGAAGTAGCCATAGACCTGGTAGAATGGGCATGGACCCCCAAGGGTTCAGGCTGGTCGGAGACTAAATAAGCATGCCTGATGCATTGAGATATCCATCTGGCCAAGGTAACTTTCGTAATAGGCTTACCCAAAGATGGTTTAGCGAAAGAAACAAACAGTTGATATGATTTCCTAGTAGTAGCCGTCCTGTGCAAGTAGAAACGCAATTGTCTGTGTACATCCAATGAGTGTAATCTGTATTCCTCTTTGTTCTGAAAGTTGGGGAAAAATACAGGCAAATTAATGGATTGGTTGATATTGGATTCAGAGGCTACCTTGGGCAAGAAAGAAGGGTTAGTCCTGAGAGACACTCTGTCCTTATGGAAGACCAGATATGGAGGTTTCATGCAAAGGGCTTGAAGCTCAGACACTCTCCTGGCTGAAGTAATTGCAATCAGGAAGGCCGTTTTCCAAGATAAAAATTTTAACTCAACCGAAGCCGCCGGTTCAAAGGGTGGGCCGGTCAAGGTCTGAAGAACCAAGGTTAAGTCCCAAGGTGGAACCGCATTCTTGACAGGAGGTTTCAACAGAAAGGTGCCCTTCAAAAAGGTTTTGCATATCTTAGCGGAAGCTAAGGGGCAAAGGCTATCCCCAATGTGGAAATGGGAAATAGCTGCCATTTGAACCTTGACTGTAGAAGCACTAGCTCCTTGGTCGAAGATATGGGTCAAGAACCGTTGGGATGGGAGCAGTAAAAGGATCTAAGTCTATTTATTTCCCATATGGAAAAATGCTTCCATTTACTTCTGTATATCTTTCTAGTAGAAGGTTTATGCGCCGCTACCAGAATAGATTTCATGGGAGACGAGATACCGGGAGTCCTTGCGGCTAGCGGAACTGGATCAACCAAGCCATGAGCTTGAGGTTGCCCAGGTTTGGGGGTTGTAATCCCGCAGGATGAGAGATCAGATATGGAATGGGATCTAAGATCCAAGGAGGAATCACACAGTGAGACCGCAGGTATGGGAACCAGATCTGGCGAGGCCAGAATGGGGCTATGAGGATTATTTTGCTCCCCAACCGATGAGCTTTCTGCAGAAATTTTGTCATCAGCGGAAGAGGAGGATAAGCATACAGGAGACCGGGGGGCCAAGCATGCACCAGAGCGTCTCTGGGGGTCTCCCCCATAGGGGGAATCAGAGCAAAAAACTCGCTGCATTTTGTGTTTGATGGAGAAGCAAAAAGATCGCAGCAAGGTTGACCACATCTGAGGAAGATCTGATTCGCTACTGATGGGTTTAGAGACCACTCGTAAGGTGTGAGGATCAAGCGACTCAGCTTGTCCGCTAAAATATTGGGCCGACCCGGAATGTGCGTTGCTATCAGAAAGCAGTTGGTGGAAATCGCCCATTCCCAAACTCTTATAGCCTCTCGACAAAGAGGGCAAGATCTGGTGCCTCCCTGTTTGTTGATATACCAGACTACTGCCATGTTGTCTGTCTGAATTGCAATAGTCCCCAGAGGAAGAAGGTTTTGAAGGGCTTGCAACGGTAGAAGCACCGCCCTCATCTCCAGGACATTGATATGCAGAACGGTCTCTAAGGGAGTCCATGTGCCTTGAACGGTTCTTCTGATAGAATGCCCCCCCACCCGAGGCGAGAAGCGTCCGTGGTCAACGTGGCTTGGGGCTGAGGCATCACAAACGGTCTCCCCTCCCACAGCTCTCGGGAATGGAGCCACCAAAGAAGGGAGTTCCTGCAAACCTTGCTCAGGGGAATTGGCGACTCCAATGGATGGAGTAGCAGTGACCATTGAACCTGAAGAGTCCACTGTAAAATTCTCATATGTAATCTTGCTAAGGGCGACAGGCTTATGGCTGCTGACATGGAGCCCAGGGCTCTCAGGACCAACTCTGCAGGTGGGGCTGGAGACTGCAGGAGCGCCATTATGTGTAGCGACAAGCTGCGCAACCTGTCCGTGGTTAGGAAAGCTTTGGCTTGGCGCGTATTTATCCTGGCCCCTATAAAATCCAGAACTTGCACAGGATGCAGAGACGACTTCTGAAGATTTATAGTAATGCCTAGACGCTGGGCCGTGGCTAGGAAGTAATACCTGGCAGAGCAAAGCAGATGCATGGTGCGGGTGGTGAGGAGCCAATCGTCCAGGTATGGAAATACCTGAATTCCCTGAAGTCTCAGGTGGGCTGCTACAACTGCCATGACCTTGGTGAACACCCTGGGGGCTGTGGTGAGGCCGAACGGAAGAACCCTGAACTAAAAGTGATTGGCTCCTAGCCGAAAGCGGAGAAACCTCCTGAACCGTCTGTCCATGAGAATATGGTAGTACGCATCCCTGAGGTCTATGGAGCACATCCAGTCATTCTCCTGTAAGAGAGGGAGAATAGATTGCGGAGTGACCATCCGGAATTTCTCTTTGGCAATGAACAGGTTTAGAGATGACAGGTCCAGAATTGGCCTTAAGTCCCCCGTCTTTTTCAGCACCAAAAAGAACCTGGAGTAATTGCCTAATCCGGACTGCTCTGGGGGGACGTGCTGGATGGCCCGTTTTTTTTAGCAACTTTGAAATTTCTGAAGCCGCCACCTCCCTTTGATCGGGTGGGACATTGGGAAGGTGCTTCGTTAAAGGGAGAAGATGCAGAAAGGGAATAGTATATTATTCGGAGCACCCAACGATCTGTAGTAATGGACTCCCAACTTTGTAGGTGCTCCGAAAAACGTACCCCGACTGCCTCCAGAGAGGGACAGCCGGGCAAGCCCTTAGGGCTGTTGCGCGGGTCGGTCTGAGAAAGGCTCTCTCGACCCGAAATTCTTTGGACCCCCCCTCTGCCTCTGGGCCGGCGTCCACCTTGTCCTCCTCTAAACGACGAGGGGTCCGGAGCGGGACGGGACTGCTGGGACTTCCAGAACCACATCTTCTTCTGTCCTCTCTGGTTCCTTGAGAAGGACCTTTGAGGATTAGAGAAGCGGATCCCGACAGCAGACAGCGTCTTCCCGTCTTTCTCGCTCTGGAGCAACGTTTTTGCCAAATAGCGTAGAACCGTCAAAGGGAGCATTCGCGAAGGACGCCTTGAAGGGTTCCAAAAAGTCACAAAGGCGAAGCCAGGCGCGGCGCCGCAAGGCGACCCCTGCTCCGCTAGCTCTAGCCACTCCCTCCGTGGCATGGGAGAGGAGCTGCATGGAAGTGTTAGAAATTGACTTTAGAATGGCCATGCGAGCCGAGAAGGTCCGTTTGTCCTCGACCGCCATGGACTCTGAGGGAGCTCCAGCGTATTCCTTTATCAAGTCTCGCTGCAGCCTGATGACGTGTGCCAGGTAATTCAGCGCCCTTATGGAAAAGGTAGCTGAAGCAGACATCCGCTTTCCAATTCGGTCCATCGTCCGAGATTCCTTATCAGGAGGATGGACCGAGGAACTTTCCTGTGCTAGTTCCTTCTTAATGGCAGCTGCCACCACCATGGCATCTACTGGGGACCCTTTATTCCATGCCTGTCTGTCAGAAGGGGGGCTGAATATTTTGTCTGGTCTTTTAGGGATTGGCTCCACGGTGTCCTTTGTCCACGGTTTCCAAGCCCTGGTAGTAATAAAGTCTACCAGGGGATCAGCCGGGGGGGGACACCCACGAGGTAGACGGGCCTGAGTCAAATGCTTCCAGAAACACCGACTCATCGGAGGAAGGTTTTTGGGCAGACCACCCCCCTCTAATACGTAGCACTTCCATAATGTCTCTGAAGGAGACGTCTTCTGGGGGTGACCTTGGGGAACCTTCCCCTTCCTCTAAGTCTGTGTCCTCTGTGAGGGACTCAGGGAAGTCCATGTGCCTCCATTTGCACTTTCGTTTGTGAGGCACCTCCTTGGAGGGGCTGTCCGAGGAGGGCTCACCAACGGGGCCCTGTTCCCCTACGGGAACCAACTGGAGCGCCGACGCAGGCTGTCCCTGGGGCCGGGCGATGGAAGATAGGTCCAAATGCGCGGGAGTGACGGGTGGATCCGTAGCCCGGACCAGGAACCTGGAACTCCTCGACAGAACCCTCTCCACTACATCAAAAGCCGAGGGCGAACCACTCTCCCCTGGCTCCAAGAGCAGCCCCACTCGGCTCCGACTCAAGGACCGGTGTCGGGAGCCGATGCAATCGGACCCGAAAGGGGAGTGAGCTCCGACCTAAACGGGGCCGAAGAGACACTCACCCCTGCAGCTCTGAAGCTCGGCCCTGAGAGCTCGGATCCGACACGTTCGAGGGTACTGTCGGCATCGAAGTAGCCACCACTGTCGGCGCCGACGACTCCCCGCGTCCCGGACGGCTCAGATCCAAAGACTCCAAAACCCGATAGCGAATCAGAGAAGGAGCAATTGGGGCAAAGAAAGGGGCCGATCTCCCCCCCGAGGGGGGGGGGGAGGCAGGAGCACCCCCATCTGCATCTGGGCCTGCAAGAATCGACGCATCATCCGGTCCAAATCAGTGTCAGAGATGCTTTTGGTGGATCTCGAAGAGGTCACCGAAGAAGGCCGGGAAGGCCGCCTCGAAGACCTAGAGGGAGACCGGTACTCCTCTGGTTCCGGGGAAAAGCGGGGGGAACGGAGCCGAGAAGGTGGAGACCCTCCTGGGAGGGCTAGCTACTTTAGCTGGCAGAGCAGAGGAATGAGACTCTGCCCACCTCTTATGGCTTTTATGCCGCTCCCTATCCTTGTGCCTCTTCTCTCTAGAAGAAGAGTCCCCCTCTCCCTGAGACACAGAGGGAGGTTGAGTCCCAGTCAGGGGAGGGGGAACTGAAGGCAGGGCAGCCGCGGCTGGTGCCTTAGAGGGAGAGGAGGAAGAAGAATCCGCGGGCAAAAGTCCTGCCAGGATTAACTTATTCTTCCTATCCCTCAAAGCCCGGGGGTTGAAGGCCGCACATACTTGGCAGCCAGAAGACAAGTGGCCTACCCCTAGGGAGAGAATGCATTGAGTGTGACCATCCGCTGGGGACAGCTTATGGCCACACTCAGTGCATTTTGAAAAAATGGCCTTAGGCCCTTCAGCCATCGCATGTACCATACGCACACAGTAAAGGGGAGGGAAAAAGTTAAATTTAAACACTAAATTACCACAAGAAAAGGAGGAAAGAGGTATATAAACAAAGACTAAGGGCCTACAACACTCACTCAACAAGCAAAAAAGAGTTTTTAAAAGTTTTAAAGTTTCTTTAACTTACACCCAACACCAAGAGCTCGTCGCTAGAAGCTATCAGAAGCCGCGGCAAACGAGATCTGGGGACTGGAGGGAGGTGGAAGGGCATTATGGGTAAGGGGAGGAGCTGAGCGCTCGGATCTTTTAGCTTGGAAAGCTGCCGGCTCGGATCCGAGGACGGATCCGATACCCACAGATTGCTGATCAAATGAAGTTAACTACTTCAGATGTGCATAGTTATCCCCTTGGGGAAAAAACAAAGTACCCACAAACTACCACATAGGTGATAGCCCCCTAAATACGGAAGACGTAATAAGGGATCTGGAGACCCAAGTAGATAATCACATTGCCAACGTGGTTAGAAAATCCTTCTATGTGGCCCTCCTAATCACAAAAGGGTTTGCATCCAGATCGAAAGAGAACATTGGGCCCCTCTATGCATCACTCATCAGACCCATCATAGAGTACAATGCCCCATTTGGGATGTACCTTACAAGACACCTGCAACAACTGGAAAGACCACAGAAGCTCCTCACCAAGAGGATCACTGGCCTCAAGCAAATGCCCTATGCAGATCGACTGAAGAAACTCCAGCTGTACTCGGTTGCATACTGCCTACTCAGAGGTGATCTCTGCCTGACATACAAGGCCATGTCCAACCCAGAATTGATGGACATGCTCCACCTAAAGAAAACCATATCCCCTCAAGCCACACGCTCCAGGGATCTAAACCTCACCACAACAATAAATAGGATGTGCTGAGGGATAGTTTCCTGTCCCAGAGACTTCCCATGCTCTGGAACACGATTCCAGTTTACATTAGGCAGAGCTCTTTGCTAACCCTCTTCAAGAGAAACCTTGACGAGTGGATGGGAAACAGAAAGTTTACCCCAGGGATCACTTCAATGGCTCTGCTGGACAGAGGCACAGGGAACTAATCTAAGGGGGTGGCGAAAGCCAACACATTCCGGCTAGGCTTATAAATGCCTTCGGGCAGATAGCCTAGTACCTACCTATGAACCTATGTCCCTGAAGTTGAACATTCATTAAAAACAGTCCATGTTGCTAAACCCAGTCCTAATTTTTATGTCACACGATCAGGTCGTATTTCCAGACCAAGTGTAAAATACACTGCAACCTGGACATGACTGTTTCACTTGTAATTAGTTCTGTATAACTACATGTCAAAGGCTTATTTCTGTTCAACTGCATGTCAATGATTGTTGTCATTATAACTATGCATGACTTACTTCTCAAAGAGGGGGGATGCAGAACAGAGCGTGTGTTGCGACTTTAAGAAATATTTCAAAGTGAGGGCACATGCATATAAATAGAGAGCATGAACAGCATACCTCCCAACCGTCCCAAATAACTCATTTTTTACCGAGTTGTGGGGTCCAAATACTGGGGTGCCAGGATTCCCGAGTGGCACCCCTCTATTTCCGACTTTTGCCAGCTTTAGTTTTCATTTTACTTTTCAATTTTCCCCCATTTCGTATTTTAAGCTGATGTCATCACGTGTGTGATGACGTCAGCTCCGTCAGGGCTTTCACCCTGTCGGAATTGAGCTCAAGGGCTCATTTCTGGCTTTCTCCATGATTTGCGAGTGGTTTATTCAAATGAGCACTGAAACGCTCTGCCGGTTCGTAATGTTTTTAGAAACATTTGTTTCAGCTCGCCGGTTGTAATGTTGGAACTGTTGCTTCAGCTCATAATGTTTTCAGAAACAGGTGGAAGTTCTGAACTGTTTCTTACACTCTTTTCTCAAACGAGCGCACTTTGTGGCTTCTTTCAGCCAGTTCGCTTTGGAGGTGTTCAGAAACGTTTTGGAAGGAAGGAATAGGATTTCACAGGTAGGATTATGTCTGGCAGTAGGGTGTGTGTGTGTGTGTGTGTGTGTGTGTGTATGTATGTATGTGTAAGTTTTGCAGAGTCTGTTGAGTCACTCGCTCACATGTCCCAGGCTGGTAAGAAAAATTAACTTGTGGGCTCGTATGTTGCTTAGTGGCATGTGGTATTTTTTTTTTCTGTTGTGCTGCAAGTCCGAGCGAGAGAACTGTTGCGAAAGTCTGATTTTATCTGCTGTGCCATATGTATTTTATCTGCTGTTGCTGTAAGTCCGAGTCTCTGAGAACTTATTTGCTTAGCCGATTATATTTGCTGTGCCATGCTGTGAAAGTATGTTGCTGGGGCCTAATCGCTAATGTGTGTGTGTTTGTTTGTATTTTATTTTACAGTTTAATTAAGCAAGGTATGTGTAATGTGTGTGTGCCAGCTAGTATATTGCTGTCGCTATAAGTACGAGAGAACATACTAAACAGTACGGTTGAGAGAATGTATTTATTTCTGCTGTGAAAAGTAAGCTGCATGTCCAAGAACTATAAAGCATCTGCTGTGCCAGTGTATCTTCTCTGCTCTCTCTGTAAGTCAGAGCACAATTAGCCAATTTTCTGCATTATTTTATTATGCTGATTTTCTGCATTTATTCAACCAATTAGCCTGCATTTGTGTGTATTGCTCTGCATTTTATTTTACAAGCAAGCTGGATTTGTGTGTATTGCTCTGCATTTTATTTTACAAGCAAGTTGGATTTGTGTGTATTGCACTGCATTTTCATTTTACAAGCAAGCTGGATTTGTGTGTATTGCTCTGCATTTTATTTTACAAGCAAGCTGGGATTTGTGTGTATTGCTCTGCATTTTATTTTACAAGCAAGCTGGGATTTGTGTGTGTTGCTCTGCATTTTATTTTACAAGCAAGCTGGGATTTGTGTGTATTGCTCTGCATTTTACTTTACAAGCAAGCTGGGATTTGTGTGTATTGCTCTGCATTTTATTTTACAAGCAAGCTGGATTTGTGTACTGCTCTGCATTTGTGTGTGTTTGTGTAAATGCCCCCAGTTAGGTATAACTGGTAGAATTACACAGACTCAAACCCTGTACCTTTCGTACAAGGAGCAAGAAGCTAAAGTCTCTCCCTATTCTACCACCACTTGGGGCCATATTTTGGTTGTCTGTTCTTCAGTTTGTGTTTGAAAGTTGGTATCCCACAATTCCTTCGAACTGGGCGTGGTTACATAATTATGCATGTACATTTTATGTTAATCAGTGTACAGATTTGTACCTATTTTCCATGGGCCTTTGTCCAGATTTTTGATGTTTCCAGGTTGAGAGGTACGATGAGCAGGCAGCATAGCCATTTTGAGTTAACAGCCAGAGTGTTAACATGTATGAGTGCAGTAGTCAATCTATAAGTTTATTTAAGTTTATGTTACTAAGCCTCAATCCTGATGTGTTTGTTTGCAATAAACCTGCTTGAACTGAACCCACAACTGTTCGTCTGTTTTATCCTGTTCGGACAAGTGACAGCTATCACCTTTTGTTACACTCACCATGACAAATCTATTCCAGGCAGGGTCAATACCCACTCTACAAGGACCTTGGCTTCTTCTATGGCTTTTTAGAAAGGGTTGGTTTCTATAAATATTCTAGAAGCTGCTACTTGGTCTTCTGTACATACTTTTAAAAAGCATTATAAGCTGGATTCCTTCTCTAGGTCTAGATCATGCTTTGCAAGGCTCATTCTCCAGTGGCTTCTGGACCCTTCTCCTTCCACCTCTCAAATATAGTTAGCTAAGGTAATCTACCCATACAGATGAGGCTACTGCAGCAGTAATCAGTATGAAGAACACAGTACAGTTGTGTAAGATAAACTTGCAATGACAGTAGATATTTGAATGATCACCGCCGGGCGGCGCTGCAGTAGTCACTCTTTCCTTCCATCCTCCTTGTTTTAAGGTGTGTTTTTATGCCAGGGTGTGGACATTTATTTTTTTGTTATTCCTAGTCTTGTCCTTTCAGAGCTCAGCCTCCTCCACTCCGGTGGCAGGAAAACTTGGTAGGGCTTTGCACCCAAACTTGAATAAAACCAAACACTGTATGACCCAGACCATTAGGAAAGCCAAAAATAAAAGGTAACTGATAGTAGCTATAAAAATGTGTAGAGCTTTAATTTAACAACTGATAAAAAACGAAATAAATTAATAAAACCTACATAACACCCAGTAGTAGTTAAGCACTTTCGTCCAGTAAGCTGTAACTAGGACTTCTTCAGAACAGGAAGTAGCTGGCCCAAGTTGTTTAAAAAACCTCACTTCCTTTGTTCTAATTAAAACTTAAAGGGACATATACCTGGTTAAAAAAAAAAAAAAAAAAAAAACAGAGCACACTGCATAACAAGGGAATCAAAGACAGTGTTGTTTTAAAAGTCATAAATGTAAAAACTGACTAGCCAAGTAACAAAAAGTAAATTGCTAGGAATGTGGTAATAAAAATACTTTAAAAGCATGTTAAGCAAAGCCAGCTGTGAACAACGTAAACCCGGAAAAACCCTATGGTCAACAGAGGTGCCTAAAACAACAACAATGAAATAAACATTGAAAAAGCAGCCCTCAGTTTAAGGACTGGTAAAATAGAAATCTGGTCACTGATTAGAGGGGAATGAGTGACATCCAGCCTAATTTGCCAGCAATATTACCTGTATTATAAACAAGCTTCCCACGCTCCAACCCTGGGGCTGGCTTCAGCAAAATCCAAGATGGAAAAAATGAACTAGTTAAAAGACGCACAGGACAGCAAAAGCTGATACAGAACATTTTTAGAATTCTTAGATTGAAGATCGTATAGGTGTTCATAAATTATTTTTCTAAGAGGGCGTTCAGTTTTGCCATATCAGAAGGTGGGGCAGGATCCACACACAGCCAGATAAACCATTCTGCTTGTACTACAATTTCTTTTACAGGAACGAATTTGGTCAGCTAAATAGTTGTCCAAAGCCATGCAGTCTAAATCCAAAATATACAGACAATATGCGCATCTTCCACATTTGTGGGTCCCGTGGCTGGAAGTCTTAAATTTTTGGACAGATGTTTTTTCCTCAAATAGAATCTTCAGAGTACTACCTGACTTGCAAACAAGCATAGGCTGCCCTCCCAACTTATCAAGGATGTCACTATTGCCTTTAATAATGTGCCAGTTTTTTCAAATGATGTTGGCAATCTTGTGTGTGGCCCCCATGGTATTTCGCCACCAGGGCCCTGTCCCAACAGTCATGGCCACAACCAAACTGTCCTATATCTACAGTTGACTGGTGGTCAGGGGTCAATGCCCAATACCGGTCTAAACCTCAAAGGTCTCTCTTCCACCACCACTTTAATGATCTTGTCTAAAAGAGGGGCTGGGGATCCTCCCTCAATGAACATGTTCTTAAGTTTGTCAATTTCTGTATTAAAATAATCAATAGAAATCATACGTGATTACCTGATAACCTGCACTCTGACGAGCCCCACCTTTTGCTTATATGGATGAAAGCTGTAAAAATGCAGACAGGAGTTAAAAAATGTGGGTTTACAGTAAATATTAGAAATAAAACTTCTGTCTTTTTTATAAATGGTCAGTCACATCCAAATAGTTAATAAAGTCTCTGTTGACTGTGAAAGTGAACCTCAAAAACTCAGTCATGAAGTTTAAATAATTGGCAAACTGTACAATCATATCATCTGGACCACCTACAGGATAAAAATATCCATATATCTGAGGTAAAGTTTGCAATGGATGTAGAAAGCATCATCTTTGAAAACATAAGTACTCTCCAAATGGTACAGGATCAATATGGCAAACAGTGAAGCACGAGCTACACCCATAGCAACTGCCTAAGTCTGTCTACACAACTCTCCTTCGAAAAATAGAAAACTTTTGTCCAAAACCAGGTGCAGAGGTTCAGATAGCAATCTAATGTAATTTCCTGTGAGGAAACCATACTGGACAAGTGTAACTTGTAAAAACATTCAACCCCAATCTTGAGGTATACAAGTGAAAAGATATACCACATAAGAAAGAAAGTGTAGGTGGCTGCTGTATAGTTCTGGCTTATATCATCTTAAAAAGTCCCACGAGTCCTTTAATGGTGGGGTGTATTAGAGTGTACGGGTCTGAGAGAACAATCGAAAAATACAGCCAGTGGATAGGTTTTGGACTGTTGAGCTGCCGCGATTGGCCTCAGAGGGGATCCCTGATATCTTTGTGCATCTTAGGTATCCCAAAGATTGAGGAAGTAACAGGATAGGTATTGTTCAGGAAGTTGAATAATTTTTCGTTGATGATACCATGAAATAATAAGTCCTGAAGATAGGAATCAATTCTTCTGTATGTAATATTAACCTCACTAATAGACACTTGTACGTATGTGTCGGAATCCTGAAGCATGTTAAACATTTTGTCAATATAATTAGCTGAATTGGAAATAACTGTGCCACCACACTTGTCAGGTTTAATTACCCTAATATCCCTGTTGTTTTGAAGGGAATGAAGAACATCCTTTTCTTGAGCTGCTAAGTCCCCCTAAGAAGAAAACTTGTAGTTCTTGTGCAGCCGGTATAAATCTAGTTCACAAGCTTTTTCAAAAGTCTGGATAAGGGAGTGCATAAATAGCACAAAACACTTTTCTTCTTATAAGATGAAGTTTTTCATTGTTACGCAGCAAATGCCCTTCGAACATGAAGGCTAAATTTAATATTCTTCAGAAAATCTTTAATTCTTTAAGGGTATCAACCAAATCATATTTTTGACTCTGTATGAAGGTTTACCCTTTTTCCAATAAGGAAAAATGATCCAGTATAATATCCAAAAGGCTGTAGTTAAAAATCCTGCATCCACTGTATTCAAAAACGATGTCATCAGTAATATTACTAATAGAACTCTCTGTGGCTGCACCATCCTCCAAAGGAGCTACCTTCGCCAGCTGTTATTCCAACTTTTCCTCTTCCCATGCTGGTAGTCTCCATGATTCCCTTTCCCGTTCCAATTTGCTATCCTTTGTGATCTCCGGGGTACCTGAAAATCCAAAGAGAAACCCATTTCTTGCTCTTTTCTTAAGGGTTCGCCGGAAATGTTGCCACCATCAGAGTTCCAACCTATCACATCGTCATCCCCAGGTGTATTATTAACATTCATCTAGGTGGCAGGTGTGTTAGGATGACCACAGGCAACGAACCTAAAAACTTAAAAATATACCAAACTATCCATCTTCCTGTTTTCTTCCTTGAACCTAAAAATGACAGAGAAAAGATACTCCATACCTTGGATGACCACAGGCAACGAACCTAAAAATGATAGAGAAATGATACTCCATACCTTGGATGACCACAGGCAATGAATCTAAAATTGATAGAGAAAAGATACTCCATACCTTGGATGACCACAGGCAACTGAGGTACTACCTTGACAGAACTATCTTTCAGATCTTCTGATCATACCTCTCAGCTGTAGAGATTTTTGCCTCATAATTTTGGTCTGTTTTTCATGTGTTTTTTTGACAAATCACTGGAATGATCTCAAGATTAAAGTCACTAAATAATGACATACATTTGAGTATCAATATTCACATGCTTCAGAAAATGCATGTTAACACAGCTCCTGTTTATTCTTGCAAACATCTATGTTTATAAGAGCAATATTTAAAATGTGTCCCTATTTTTGGGCCTTTGTCCCACCATCAAGTCAGGCTTTGTCCAGACTTCTTGCACCAAGAGGTTGAGAGGCATGCTTCTAATCAATTGTTCACATCTTATGAAGGTAAGAAGAATGGTACAACCTGTGTCAAAACAGACCATTTCCAAATGTTTGTCTAAGGCTGTTACCTTTTGTTATGCTCACCATGACAAATCTATTCCAGGCAGGGTCAATGCCCACTCTACAAGGACCTTGGCTTCTTCTATAATTTTTTGGAAAGGGTTGGATTCTAGAAGTGCTCTACAAGTTGCTACTTGGTCTTCTGTACATACTTTTACAAAGCACTATAAGCTGGATTCATTCTCTAGGTTTAGATCAAGCTTTGCTAGGACCATTCTTCAGGGGCTCCTGGACCCTTCTTCTTCCAAACATAGCTAGCTATGGTAATCTACCCATACAGCTAAGGCTGCGGCAGCAGTGATCAGTATGAAGAGCATAGTACTGTTGTGTAAGCTGAACTTACCATAACAGTACACGTTTGACTGATCACTGCTGCAGTAACTACTCTCTTCCTCCATCCTCCTTGTTTTTGGTATGATTTGTCAGGATGTGAACATTTATTTATTTATTTATTTTGGTTATTCCTAGCCTTGTCCTTTCAGAGCTCAGCCTCCTTCTCTCTGCTGGCAGGAAAGCTCTGCAGGGCTTTGCACCCAAACTTGTGTGAGCTGCTTGACGGTTTGGGTGCATGGAAGGTGCTCTGGAGACTGGCCACACTTCCATAGTAGTAGCAGTAATAATAATAATAATAATAATAATAATAATAATAATAATAATAATAATGAGTAGTTTTTTGGTTGAAAAATGTTTATAGTTTGAAATGTTCAAAATGTTTATGAAGAAGTGACTAAACTCAATAAGTATACGGCTATGACTTACTGCTACTGATTTTGGATACATTTTGGGTGATGGATGCAAATGCATCCAAAGTCATCATCAGCATCATGACACAAGTCATATGCATACAAACGTGACTTGGGAGGTCAACAAGTTGTGGTAAAAGTTCTTACAATAATGTGTGTGTCAATTTTCTACAACAGTAAGACAGAGTTACTTATGATGTATCTGTGTAGGCCCAGCTAACAGAAAATCTCTTTGACAGCTGTAAACCTGAAAAACACTCAGTCGTAGAACTGATGTCTAATGTATAGTTGCAAAGGTATTGAGAATTGGTGATGTAGTCACTGCCTGCATATTGTCTACTGAAGCATTCCACACACAGTAGATAATGATGGCTACTGCTTTCAAGGACTGAGCTGGGGGATGGGGTGAAAGACAGTATTGTACCCCCCAACACATGCGCATGCACGCATAAGGAATCAAAATTTTACTCAGGCTAACAACATCTAAATAGAGTGACAATAGAAACCTGATGGCCTTTCCTTTGTGAGGTACACAAATGAATAAACAAGCAGATGATCACTCTTCCTGAGCCCCTATGTCTTACTGAGATAAAACCTTAATATCCCGTGGATTTCCATCCAGTGACAAAGTAATCTCCCATGTTTTAATAATTTGGAAACAAGACTGAGCAGCTTATGGACTGGTTTAAACTGTTCTTGGGAGATATTTTGGGTATGAAAGACAGGTTTGTCCTGAGTATCACCGTTTTCTTTTTGAAAGCTTAATTAGAGGTGGTTTCCTCTGCAGGGCTTGTTTCTCTAAAACCTTTTAGCCTGAAGTCAAAACCATCAGAAATAATGCTTTTCAGAATAAATATTTTTGTAAGTCATCCTTATTAGCAATATAAATAATGCTTACTTTACAATTATGTATCTTCAAACAGCTCAGTCTATCAATTTGCAACACAATGCAACATCAGAAATAATAACAAATAATACAACAGATTGGGAACATTCTATAATTACAACTTCCTTGACATATGACACTTCAAATATATTCTTACCAACGGTGTAAGGTAGCTATATCCTTGACATTCACACTACCAATTACGTATATTAACATGCTGAACTCTCATACAGATGCTTATCATTCTACTAAGTGTTCATACCAAAGTAATAATCTACTAACTCAAATCCAGCTCCCATTATGACACAGATCCATGTAACACTGTTAGCTCTCACTAGAATCCTCTCACTAAAATCATGCTTTATCAGCTTCTATTTTATAACCTGACAATAACAGAATGACCAAATGAACTTAAAATATATATTACAGTAAAGATTATGTTTACTTTATAAGCCCATCCTCGAAGAGTCACTTAAAATTATATTTTAATTAGTGAATATTTGGAGCCCTGTTTATGGTCCCCTGAAAGCTTAAACTCACATGCTTTCTTAAGTATCCACTAATCTGTATAAACCCAACTGCAAACATTCTTTAAGTCAACAGATCAAATTGCAGCCCCCATCTCATGCCACTTGATCAATAATAACTTAACCAGATCATCCGGCAAAAATACACACACATACTTCAATGCCAGGCCCAGCCACCACTGCATGTGAAATCCAGTTAATTATGCAAGCAATAATGCCTGACAGGGTGTGTGTTAATGTGTAATTAACGGCTGCCCAGGGGTGTTATGAGGCCCAATGTCACAGGAGGAGGGCCTCTACACCTCTGGAAGGGTGTTAATTACAGAATAACACACACACACACCCTGGAGGGCATAACTGCACTTAAGAGAATGGGCTCTCTGTAAAACTGTTATGTTTTACTTGCTTATTTATTTTTTTTAAGTACTATATTATTTTTATATATTTTTAATGTAAAATAGCTCTTTCACCTAATGTTTCAAACTTGCTGTAGTGTATGTTAATGGTGTTGACATTAAACATATATAAAAATAATATAGTTCTTAAAAAAATAATAAGCAATTAAGACGCGACAATTTTACATACAGCCCATTCTCTCTCTCATATATACACACACACACACATTTTCTTCTGCTTTCACACACACACACATACAATCTCCTCTGCCTTCATACAAACATTCACTCACACAAGATCGGTCTCACTCTCTTTCTCAGTATCTCACAAAGACTCCGCTGCTTTCATACCCACATTCAGTCACAAAATCGTTCTCTCTCACGCACAGGCTCCTCTACTTTTATACATGGGTCTGTATTATATTATTGAAAGTTTAATTCAGCGAACGCTCACATGAGCGAAAATGCTGGAAATCGAAAGGGAGTTTGTGAGGTTGTGGTATAGTGAAGAGTGGGATATTTGCCCTTTCCTCACTGTAGTGCGTTCTTGGAGTTGGAATATATAGTTAGTGGGGGGGGGGTGCAGCCCCCCCACAATAAGAAGTTCGATTTCCAGCGTTTTCGCTCATGTGAGGGTTCGCTGAATTAAACTTTCGATACTATAATATAGACCCTTCATACACATATTCACTCACACAGGATTGCTCTCACTCTCTCTCACAGTCTTTTCTGCCTTCACACACCCATTCAGTCACACAAGATAACTCTCGCTTTCTCTCACGCTCTCTCACATTCGCATTCAATTACACCACATCACTCTCTCACACACACAGGCAGTCTCTCTCTCTCTCTTTTTTTTTTTTTACATTTTATGCTTGCATGCTCGCTGAACAGCAGAACCGCTGCTTAGCGAGCATAAATTAATGGTGGCTGTTTGTCTGTAGTCCGAACTCCACAGCAGCATGACTCACTCGTCAGCGGGTATTACTTATACATTAATACCCTGCTGGAAAACATTAGTTCTCCAATCAGGATGTTGATGTACAGTTTGCCCATTCTCTAATATTTAATTGTGCACTGATTAAACCATAAATGTATATCTCAAAGAAATCATATACATGATTATTTTTTCCACTGAAGTAACTACATAAAAATAATGAATGGTAAAGGTGAGGCAGAGAGGTTCTAGCTTTACAGGCAAAGACCAATACCACATGCGTGATCTTTGGAGGGCAGATCAGATTACAAAACACTGTAGTATATAAGCATCAAAATATAACCTACTCATTTGTAGTACAGTATATATCATCAAAACTGTAACCTAACCTTTTAACTTTGTGGAATAATCTAGAACTATGTGATTGCATGGCTTTTCATTATATTAACATAACAACAAACATCATAAGCATAACAACCTAATTTATACTCATATTTATTTACATCCCTTTAAATTGCTACTCTCAACATAAACTGTAATTACAGTTTTTGAAGAGGATAGCTTAAAGAAAAGAAAACACTACTCACAACCTCGCAACACTACATCACAACCACAGTAAAGGACTGAAAACTTCCAACACTATGGAATACAGGATACAGCATCTAAAATTTTGCAAACGACATTATACACACATGGTCAAAGAAGATCAGAAAATGATTTCCCTGCTCCTTTTATATCATCTAACAATGCAAAGTATTAAGGCTTGAAGCAATGGAGTCCCCCTTTTTACTATTTAATCAGCACTAGCATTAGTAAAAAAAATTTTGCCCTACCAAACTTCATTTACAATGAAACAGCGAGTTCTGTCTTAATCCTCAAATATTTAACAGCCATGCTTACACTATGGTCAAACAAAGTTTTGGGTAACCGGCTCACCCAAAGCCCAGTCAAGGTTATCTTGGTAAGCCTCTAAGCCAAAACACTGTTGGCTGAAATTTTGTAAGGAAATGAATGATCAATTGGAAAAAATATTTATTAATACCACTGTAAAAATTAACTTACCCTACATTCCTATGCCGGGATTCATTCATTTCCTCTGAAAACTGAGACCTTTGCATGAAAGTACTTTTAGACAAAAAGTCATTACCAACATACAGCATTTTTCCTTCTACATACATATTTTTGCCAAGCTGTCAAACTGGACAATGTACCTGTTCCTTTTTGTGTTATAACACAAAAAGACAGTAAAATCACCCACTTTTTTCCCATACCTCTTTGGGTCAAAGTTAATTGTTGATTAATATCTGGTCTGCCATTTTTGTTTTAATAGGATCTAAACAGTCCAGACCTTCCTCACCTGCAATCATTCACAAATTTTGCTTTCCTGCTTTACCTTCTACACATCTCAATTGCTTCTCAATATAAACAATTTGACCATAGTCTTCAGACACCATCTCTGTTGCATATGCCTAATGGTGTCACAACAGCTCATGAATCAACACACAATCTTCATTTTGATTTCTAGCCAACTGCTTGGTATATTTCATTAACCTAGTCACTTGGAGTTCCCAACTAAAGCAAAGTGCCTTCAATGGCGACTTCCACATCTTTAAACTACCTTTCCAAAGTCGTCTTTTTCTCAAAGACATCTTTGCTTGGTTAAGCTCATATCCATGAGGTTAACCATGCCAACAGCAACAACTTTTTCCATATTTTATTTGGCAACATTTGACAAACTTCAGAATTCAGCAAAGGAAAGTAATGGTATCAAATTATTCAAGATGCTCTGCATTTTGCTTTTAGTAGAAAGGGCTTGCGTCAGGAGGTATGCAACAAATTTATCTTGGTACTACTTACTTGTCGCCCTACTGAAGCCACTATAAATAGAGGAATCTGTAGAATTATGCTCCTCTCCAAGATGGTTTAAACAAAGCTTTGGAGTGGTGGGAAACAGGAAGACAGACTTCACATCTACATGAGGAGGCATAAAAAGAGAAGAGAGGCTGGAATCCTATGTTTATCAAACTTTAAAGTCGGAAAAATATAAGAAAGAAATGGGGCTTACCCCGGTCCTGGCATTTACTTCCCAAACCCAGCAGAAGGTATGAAAAACCAAACTTCTATTATTAAAAATAACAAAAAGTGAGTGAGCTGAAACAGTTGGGAAACTCTCCTCAATGTACCACCAAAACTTGTAACCAAAAAGTTTATGCCACCAAAAACAATTGTGTCCCGGCACTATTAAGGCTGTCCTTTATATCCCACTTTCTCCTGCTAGACCTCCGTTGTAATCACCAGCATAGAACCACAAATAGACGAAATATACGAAAACTAATTCTAAAACAGCAACCACACCAAATCTGGTTACTATAGTAATGCTGACGTCACGTCACTGACGTCTAGCAGGAGAAAGTGGGATATAAAGGACAGCCTTAATAGTGCCGGGACACAACAAACTCTCCTCAATGATCAAACTTAAAAGCTGCAACAAAGAACTGGATAGCTTGGAACACAAGAGCATGATGGGAACTGAGGGAAAGGTGTCACCATAAAAAGCTCTAAGTTCATAGATGTATACTAGGCTAATGGCCACTGGGACTGTTGTAAGCCTAGCCATATATCCCAAATCTCCTACAAATTCTAGTACCCTTTGTAAGTGTAGGCAGGGGCTTGGGAGATTTAACATATACAAGCATGGGCCTTGGAGATGAAACATTTACAAGCTGTGTCCATTAGAAACACAGGTGCCACACCAGGGATGAACTTCCTGTTCCCCATCCAATTTTCCAAGTTGCACTTGAATTGGGTTAGGAGGAATTCTACTGCACATAGATGGGGAGCCTGTTCCAGAGAAGGGGTAGTCTCTGTAATACATACCTGTCTCTTCAGCATGTCCTATTAACATAACAATCAAGGTTTAAGTTACTAGAATGGGTAATTCTGATGTTTATTTTGTAGATATGCAGGAGGTCCATCAGGTTGCAGTTTGACAATGCCTTGTATTCCAGGCACAAATCTCCCCTCAACAGCTTGCAGGAGACAGAATACCAGGACAGGGATCTGAGGCAGTCTGCACAGGACATGTTACTTATGCCCAGTATTCTTTTAGTGAGGCATCTCTGTGGACATTCCAATTGTTTGATGTGTCTGGTTATGTACATACCTAAGGGGGTACTGTATTCAATGACAGGCCTGATGAATTCTAAATAAAGTGGAACAATGACCTACATGCCATACCTTTGTTTATAAGTTGCATAAAATGAAATGATGGCCTAACTACTGTAGACATGTGATCATCAAAGGCTAAATTACTGTTTACGTATGTCGAAGTCCCTGACTGATTGGTCAACTACTACGGGGTATGTTGTCAGGGGAGGATGACTTCCCAAAGGATGTCGTCATGCATCGACTGACATTTAGTTTAAGTCCATGGAGCTGACACAAGATATTTGTCTGTGTCAGCCCTTCTTGGGGAACATTAGTGTCAGTGGGGGAGTCTATGACTGCTCCTAATTTGAAATCCTCTGCAAATCAGATCAGCTAGTAGCCCTTGCCATTGGCCTTGACTTCAGAGAAGTAGATGCAACAAAGGAGCAGTTCCAGGACTGATCACTGAGGAAAGTACAGTTGTGTACACTTACCATAAATGTAGATGTTAGAGTGTCTTCACTGTTGCAGTCATCACTGTAGGGTTCTTCCTGCCGGCAGGCAGCCCTCGGTCGGCCAGAATCCCAAAGTCTGGGTCTGGCATTGGTTGTGTGCTCACCCTCCCTGACGTCAGAGTGCCAGGGGTACAAAGCTCCCAGCCGACGCCATGTTCTCCAGTTTTTCTTGCCCCAGATGTCAGGTGCCCAAAAGTGAAAGCTAAAAGTAAAACAAAAATGTAACATACAACAAACCCCATACCCTGTAGCAAATACACCTCAGAAGAAGGGTTTAGTAGGGAACCACACCAATAAAAGTATAAGAGGGGACAGGAGGGTGGGTAACCCAGACTGCAACAGTGAAGACACTCGAACATCTACATTTATGGTAAATGTAAAGAACTGTACTTTGTTCATCGTGTTTCACTGTTGCAGTCATCACTGTAGGGTTGAATCCCAAAGCTGAGATAAAGGGTGGTGGTTATTGAGTAGAAGGGGCGGCTAGAAGGCCTTGCAAGACAGCAGAAGCAAAGCCTGCCCTAGACTTAGAATAAAGAGGGAGATTATAGTGCTTAGAGAAAGTATGCACTGAACTCCAAGTTGCAGCTTCCAAAATATCTTTGGTAAGTACTCCCCTGAGAAAGGCAGCTGAATTAGCAGCAGCTCTGGTAGAGTGAGTCCTAATTTTTCCTGGGATTTGCTTTCCACGATGAGAGTAACAAAATCTGATTCCATGAGCAATCCATTTAGTAATGGTCTGTTTTGAAATAGCTTTGCCTTGGGAATTTGCTGCATAAGAAACAAACAGTTGTTCTGTTTTCCTGATATCCTTGGTTCTGTCCAGGTAAAAGTGAAGCTGCCTGTGCACGTCCAAAGAATGCAAGATCCTCTCCCCTTATTTTGTGGATTAGGGAAAAAAAGTTGGCAGGTGAATAGTTTGGTTTAAAGCCACTTTAGAAACCATTTTAGGCATGAAAGTAGGGTTAGTCCTCAAAGAAACCCTGTCTTGATGAAAAATAATGTAAGGTTCCACGGCCATGAGCGCTTGTAACTCCGAGACTCTCCTGGCTGAAGTTAAAGCCAGTAGGATAGCAGTCTTCCATGATAAATACTTTATATCAGATGTGGCAGCAGGCTCAAAAGGAGGCAGAGTAAGTTTTTCCAGGACATAATTGAGGTCCCAGGCAGGAATGGGTGGTGTCCTAGGGGGCTTTAAATTCTTTGCTCCTCTGAGATATTGTTTCAGAAGTGGATGTGAAAAAATTGGAGGATCTGTATTATAATGTGAGGAGATAGCTGAGGCATGTATTTTTATGGAGGAAAAAGATAAACCCTTATGCAACATATCTGTTAGGTAATGTAAAATCAACGGAATATTTGGAATGTGAGGATCTGATTCCTGAGCATACATCCAGGTGCAAAATCTCTTCCATTTACCTTCATAAGATTTCCTAGTGCTAGGCCTTCTGGCTTCTAAGATAACATCCATGACCTGTTTGGAAAGGGTAGGATTAATCATAGGCCCTGAATACGCCAGGCTGCCAGGCTGAGAGTTTTGATACGAGTGCGCATCCACTTTCCATGCTAGCTTGTGATATGTCCTTGTGCAAAAAGTCTGTAACTGGTAGTTGTGGGGAGATGCAAATAGATCTATGTCTGGGCAGCCCCAGGCTTCTGTAATCATCTTGAATATTTGGGTGTCTAGCATCCACTCATGTGGGTCTGACAGGTTCCTGCTCAGGCTGTCTGCCAGAGTGTTTTGTTTCCCTGGCAGGAATTGAGCTTGTAGGTCCACTTTGCAAGCTAGTGCTGTGTTCCATAGAGTTATGGCTAGTCTGCAAAGGGGGTAGGAGTGTGAACCCCCTTGCTTGTTTATGTACCACATAACTGTGGTGTTGCCTGTCCGTATCAGTAGCTGCCCTGGCTGTAAAATATCCCTGAAAGCCAAGAGGGCATTCCGCACAGCTAACATCTCTTTTAAATTGATATGTAGATGCTTCTGATCCTCTGTCCAAAAACCTTGCAGGCCTTTCCCCTGCAAGTGTGCTCCCCATGCATAATCCGAGGCGTCCGTGGTTATCACTTGGTAGGCTGGAGGTAGACTGAAGGCTTTCCCTTTGTTTTGAAGACATACCATGGTCCACCAATGGAATTCCTTTTGCAGGCAAGGCAAGACAGCAATCACTGTTTCCAGACTGTGACAATGCTGGGACCATACGATTTTTAGGTACCATTGTATCTTCCTCATATGCAGTCTTGCATATGGTATGAGTACGATGCAGGAAGCCATGTAACCCAAAGCCTGCAGGAATTTCCATGCAGTTAGCTGAGACATTAACACCAGGCTTTTGAAAGTTGAAGCCAGCTGTAGTTGTTTTTCTGATGTCAGGAATGCCATCTGGGTTGTTGTGTTTAAAAGAGCACCCAGGAAAGTTATCTGTTGAGTGGGTGTCAAATTTGACTTTTTTACGTTCACAGTGAATCCCAGGTACTTGAGCAGATTCTGAACAAATTCCAGGTGCTGGAGTAAAATGTCCTTACTGTCTGCTTGAATAAGGCAGTCATCCAGATAAGGGTAAATGTTAATTCCCTTGAGTCTGCAGTAAGCTACTACTGGTGCCAGGCACTTGGTAAAGACCCTGGGCGCAGTAGACAAGCCAAAGGGCAGCACAGAGAATTGGTAATGTTTCGAGCCTGCCTTGAACCTGAGGTATCTTCTGCACTCCTGTCTGATAGGAATGTGTAGGTAAGCCTCCTTTAAATCCAGTGTCACCATCCATGCATTTTTGCTCAACATTGGCAGGAGCTGCTGCAGAGTAAGCATCTTGAACTTTGGTATCTCCAAAGACTGACAGATCCAGGATGGGTCTCCAAGTATTTTGCTTTCTGGGAACTAGAAAGAGTCTACAATAAAAGCCTTGTCCCGTCTCTGAATTTGGAACCAGTTCTATGGCCCTCATAGCCATGAGGGACCTCACCTGTTTTAATGCCTCTGCCCACTGAGTTTTTGGTAGGTCCGGCCATCCATTTGGTTTTGGTAAGGTGTGAAAGTGGAATTTGTAACCTCTTAAAACTACATCCAGAACCCACTTGTCTTGGGTTATGCGAGTCCAATTTCGGTGAAAAAGAGAAAGTTTTCCTCCCAGAGGAGCTTCCAGGAGAGAGGTTCCTGGAGCCATGCAGGGGGAGTCATTGAGCCTGTTTCCTGTAAGGTTGAGACCTAGCTTCTTCACCCCTGGGGGTGGAAGCACTCCACTGTCTAGGTCTATAAGAGGTCTGTGCTTGGGCCCTCCCTCTGAGGCGCCTATATCTACCCCTCTGAGGCCTGTCCGAGCTGGGAAAGGACCAATTTTTAGCTGGCCAATTTCTGCTAAATCTAGGAGGCTGAACTTGTAAGAAATCCTTAACCGTTTGCACGGATTTTGCCTTATCCTCCATTTTCTTTATAACCTCTTCAGCCTTAGACCCAAACAAAACATTATGTTGAACAGGAGCATCCAGTAACTTTGCTTTCACTTGATCAGGCAAACTTTGTTCCTTTAACCAAGCTTGCCTTCTAATGACCGTGCCAGTGGCAGCCGCCCTGCAAGAGGCCTCCAAAGCATCAAAACCACAGTGTAAGGTATGTTTTCCCACCTGCTCAGTAGCATGAATCAAATCATGTAATTCCTTATTGTCTGCACATGCAGAAATGGTACCCAGTTTTTGTTTCATAACAGACAAAAGTTATTGCTGATATTTCAACATATGAAATTGACAATTTAAAGCCCTAACAGATAAAGTAGCAGAAGTGTACACTTTTTTGCCCCATCTCTCCAAAGCTCTAGAATCCTTATCTGACGGAATAGGGTTCTTAGCAGTGGCGGACTTAACACCCTTAGGACCCTGAGAAATGGTTTCTGGATCAGCAGTAGGATTTTTATAAAGAAACTGGTGGGAGTCAGGGACTCTGTAATATCTATCAGGCTTAGCAGGGGCCGGAGGAAAGGAGTCAGGAGTTAAATTAGACTCAGAAAAGACATCATCCACAATATCCAAAATAGGAGGAATAGCTAGGGGTCTGTGCTGGGGAAGAAGAAGGAAATCCCTAAGCCTTCTCTTAGATTCAGAGTACTCCTGTCCTTCCCAGTGAAAATGTTCCCTCATGTCATGTAAAGTTTCCCCAAAAGAATAATCCTCAGGAGGAGAAGCTGAAGGAATGGATTCTTCAGCATCAGAATCCTCATAAGGAGGGAAAGTATAATCCTGTTCAGAGGAAGACACTGAAGAGACAGATGCCTGATCAGAGGATTCATAACCCAATTCTTGTCTTGGCCTTTTGTCAGGAGGGGGATGTGAACCCCTAATCATAGTTAGCAAGTCCTCCGCCATTTTAAGCATTTGTTTTTGAGATTTAGGTCCCGGATCAGAGGAGGCCTGGGCTTGAGTCTTTGTTTTAGAAGGAGTCTTTGCCTTTGTCTTTGCCTTTACCTGAAGCTGCGTAGGCCTGAAAAACCCTTCGGAAGCCGGTACCTGCACAGCGGCTCTGGACCCATCCGAGGGAGCATTATCCGAAGGTCCTGCACCTGGAGTATTTGAAGGCCTAGTTGGCTCCTCGCGGGAGTCCGTTTCGGCAAGCGGTTCTGTAATGGCCGACGACAGGGGCTGCGAAAGCACCTCACTGACAATGGCCGTACCAGCAGCTGGCTCCAATTGTAAACCGTCGTCTGATTTGGACCTCGGAGGCCTATCCTTATCCTTGCGCCTTTTATGAACTCCGGTAGTCGGAAGCGTGTCCGATGACATGTTATAATTAAATTGCCTCCCAAAGTAATGAAAGGCAAAATCGTATCTTCGTTTAATAGTACGTTGATTAAATCTAGCACAAAACTGACAACTAGCTACATCGTGGTCAGGGCCTAGACAAGGAATACAGTAAGAGTGAAAATCCTTATGAGGTATTTGCTTCCCACAAGAAATACAATTATTAACTTTTTCTGACATCGGTCTGGAGCAAGAAAAAAGTTTCCCCAACGGGGTACTTAGCTTTGAAAAGAAGAATATCTTCGGTATGAAGTACCAAAAATAACAGGAGTCAGCCGACCGGCACTTGCGAACTGCTTCCACTGCGCGGCAAGAAAGACTGGAGAACATGTTGTCGGCTGGGAGCTTCGTACCCCTGGCGCTCTGACGTCAGGGAGGGTGAGTACACAGCCGACGCCGGACCCAGACTTTGGGATTTGGGCTGCCTGCCGGCAGGAAGAACCCTACAGTGATGACTGCAACAGTGAAACACAATGAACATCTACCCAATTCTAACTTCCTGGGTCCTTTCTGTGAGCCAGCTGGCTATCCACAGGATGACATAAGGGTTTATATATCTAACCTCTTGAGTTTGTCAAGCTCTAAGTGGGGATAATCCTGAGGTTGCAAGCTTTATGAAGTAAAGTTTTTTTGTTAGAAAGAGCACAGTACAAGATGACAGTTGATGGTTCTCAGCCTAAGCAGAAAAGGCACCAAAGGTGACAGATTTTTACTGAGTAACATGTCTCCTGCAGCAAGTCAGTAGGGGATCTTTTTCCAGCGGGTATTGCTGGCCTGAGGAAGACCTCAGAAATTACAATAGAAAAAGACCAAATTTAAAACAATGCAGAAAAACAAGCAACATTTGCAAATGAAGTAAACATTCTAAGTTAAGTACTTAACACTACATTGTGGAAGTCAATCTGGACGAATCTGATGGAAAAAAAAAATAAAGGCAGTTCTCTCACTTTGCTGAGCATTTTACTGTTGCTTCAGTATGAGAAGACGACCAGCTCCACTCTAGAGAAGTGCAAAACTTTCAAAGACAGGCTGCATGTATAGACATCCCGTTATGGCTGACTTGTAAGTATTAGGAACTATAATGCACCCATTACTGTTATGAGGAACAATATATGCTACATTGTAAAGGAGCAGCACGGATCAACAGCCCTCAAACAAACTCACTCTTGAAATAACAAAAGTTTAATCATTTGTAAATATACATACTCTCTAACAATTATACATTCACATTTAGCCACATCACACAGAAAACCGTACCAAATAGTTAATATTTTAAGTACAAAACAAGTTCGTATATTTGACTGATTCTCTCCTGAAACAGGCTTGGGTCTCCCCAAACAGGATGACATCACCATGTGATAAAAACTGACCTAAAGTAACGAGAAACTAAACAAACTGAAGTGTTGTAGCACAAAATAGCTGTGATGTAAAGAGGATCTTCTTCTGCTTGTGTTAACACAAATGCAATCAATGAAGTAAAGTCATAAGGAATGCTTGGAAGTTATTCACTGGATATTATGAGACTACTGGATGTTTGATCCACAGCATCTACCAAATGAAACGTCCACAAAGATTAATTTGCAGTACTAGCAGATAACTTCAAAGGGGAAGTTTCAGTAAGAAAATGAATGGGTGGGGCTAACTGGAATAGGGCATTCTTGTCCACAGTTACAATTTTATAAAAATGCATAGACATGTGAGTACACAGATATACATGTATGTATACAGATGTATGCAACTTTGTATGCACGTGTACCACAAAGACATGCATACAAAGACAGGTGTGCGTGCGCACACACAAAGAGAGAGAGAGGCACACACACATGTGCTATCTTTTTAAATTGTGACGTGGAAGATGTTTGCATGGAACCTAAAATACCTACTGAGTAGCTACTGCATCATTACTGCAGTAAAAGACATGCATCAATGCACCTGCAAATGCATACGCAAGCAAGTCCACACACAAGCCAGTCTGCTCTTCTGACTAGTCATGTGCAGTCAACTAAATATGGTAATTGGAACATTTTAAATCTTTACATTTAGTATTATTTCATTTCTTTTAAAAGAGTATTTATGTATTTAGTTTATTTAACATTTGTTCACCAGGAAAGTCTGACTGGGACAGAGCCCATTTTCAGCAGAGGCCCAGGGAGAAAGGGTCCAGAAGCATGTCTTTGGAATGTGGGAGTAAACCGGAGCATCCGGAGGAAACCCACGCGAATGCAGGGAGGACATGTGGACTCCACACAGAAGGCATCCCAGCCATAATCGATCTAGAGAGCCTCTTGCGGTGAGGCGACAACACTAACCACTGTGCTGCGCAGGTGTATTGAGGGAATACATCCATAATTAAACAGTTCTGAACTTGATATGTGACAATGCATGTGTGCCAACTGTGGCACACAGTTAAGATAATATACTTAAATGTGTATCACTTAAACTGGGTCATTATTCTGTTTTCATATCACCTTCCCAAATTAAAGACATCTGATATTACTAGCAATTCTTTACACTCATTATATATAGGCATTTAGCAAATCATTATGTCATTTCCTGTCATCAGACTGGTCTATTTATATATTACAGATCAGGTCCACAACAGATAAACAAAGTTACTTTTTACAAGCGGATGATAAAAAAACATCAGGACCCTGGGTCTAATCTGCTCACAGTCAGGTTTACTTGTATGCTTACCCACTGGGATACCAACAAATGCAGAATAAAACAATCACTTTGCTATCACAGAATAAAGTGCATACATTATATCTACCAGTGGCAGATTCAGGAATTTGCAGGGGGGGGGGGGGCAGTCTGGAAAGCAGACGAGTGAGGTAGGAAAGTAGAACACTGGGAAAGGGAGATGTGAAAGGATCACCTTAAGATATTATATCAGCATGTGTGAAAACACAGCAACATACATTCAGTTGCAAACCACTGGGGGTGGGATTTAGCATAATGGTTAAGGTCTTCATCTCACAGACACAAAGTATAGGGTTTGACTCTGACCTCAAGATATTAGCTAGACTTAAAATTACTCTTCGGGGCAGTTAGCCTAGTATTCTACTGTGATCCAATGAATCTGGCATGGCTGTGTTAGTGGAGGTAAATAACTATCCATTCCACAGAACCATAAAGCTCAAATGCCCAGATTTTTGGCTTATATTTTTGGTCTGTCCCTCCTAAAATTTGTGGTTTCTGGCAACTCACTAGGATGATCTGAAGATTGATGTCACTAAATAACGACTTACATCTGAGTTTCAGTCTTCAAATCCTTCAGAAAATGCATGCTAAAACAAACCCTTTACTCTAGCAACTTTCTGATTCTATAAGAGCAGTATTTAAAATATGTCCCTATTTTTGGGCCTTTGCCCCCCCCCCCCCATTTTGTCAGGCTTTGTCCAGATTTTTTGTACTAAGAGGTTGAGAGGTATGCACAGCACATTTACAGACATTACCAGTTTTTCAAAACATGCCTGGAAGATGCGTTTGGTTGCCCATGCCAAGTGTCACAGTTCTTTTCTATGGCATACCTGACATATGCATTATGATGTGAAGGTGACATCACCCCAACAATATCCACAGCAAATGTAAGTAATTTACATGAATAAAAACAACAAGTAACCTCCGTGGTATCCCTGAAGTCTCAAACAACCCACTAAACAAGTATAGTGGGTCCAAAAACAAAACAGTGTAAGAAACTTCTCTGTGTGGAAGATATATCCAGTTAATCACTGTATATTAATCAGATCAGATAATGGTAGTAAAAATAGTGAACTTAAACTCGTCCTAAGTTAAAAAAAATAATAAAGAATATATAATATGAAATATTGTACAGAATTACTAAGTATTCGAAAGTAATCCAAGCAGGGTAGCCAGTCTGTTTCCAGTCGAAAATCATTTAAGTACACAGACAAGCGATCCAAGTAAAACAAAATAACAGAGTAATAGTTTCCTCACAAGCTCTCTCTCTCTCTATCTATATATATATACACACACACATACATATATACTGCCGGTCGGGCAGCATAGATGGTTGGTTCCTAGTAGTATCAAGAACATGGCAGATTTAGTGAGAGTATATAGTGCCAGGTTGGAACAGCAGCTTGGGCTCCTCCCTTCCCTGCCATAATCTCTTGAAAGTACCCACCTGGACACCCTGGCTAAGTACCAACAATAATCGGACAATTCCAACCAAACCTGAAAAGCCTTAACGCTCCCTGAATACCATTCACTACAAGGATTTTTTTTTAAATATAAAACTTGGGCTCCTGCCTTCCCTGCCATAATCTCTTGAAAGTACCCACCTGGACACCCTGGTTAAGTACCACCAATAATCGGACAATTCCAACCAAACCTGAAAGGTCTTACCGCTCTCTGAATACCATTTCACTACAAGGATTTTTTTTTTAAATATAAAAGTATGTGCACTGCTCTAACACTTGGTAGTAGTTAAATTGATAATAACTAGGTCGCAGTACGCTTCCCTGCTAGGACAGCCAGCAGCCACAACCCCCCCCCTCTTTGCTGCTTGATTATCCTACTTTACCTTATAATTATGCCCCTATCCTGACTGATGTTACCTCACTTTACCTGATATTCCCCCTTCAGACCTCTACTGCATTAAACTGACTGGCCTCTAGGTGGTGTTCCTCTACCTTCTTACTGTCCCCACTTCTGTATCCTCACTCTCCTTTCTCCCCTATACAGCCCCCCAACATCTTTCCTCTACTCTCTCCACTGTCCCAGGACTACCTACCACTCTTGGCTTTACAAACACCCTTTCTCTGTCCTTTTTTAAGCCCCCTACCTTCTGTCTCTGTCCTTCATCTACATATATACATACCTCTTCATTTTTCTCAGTAGTCTTTCTTCACCCTACACATCTCTGCAAAACTTACCTTGACTATCTCTTTTACTGATAGTCTTCCTCACTCTCTCCTCCTCTGGCTCTACCCACTCCGTTTGCCCTGCGGGCTCACTCCGCTCCCCTACCCTGCCCCCAATTTCCATCCGCCCCCAGCACCTCTACATTTATTCCTAACATACCCCTCCTACCAAATCTATTATCCAATCACAGTCCTCTAACTATTAACCCTCCCCCATATTCTTTCATCAAAGAATACTCCTCCTCTTATTTCCCCTCCCACTACTACTCCTCCCACTCCAATTCCTACACCTCTATACACTCATTCTTCCCCTGTCCTTGTCCACAATTTCTAATTCTCCCCATCCACTTCTACACCTTCCCTCCTCAACTAGCATATTAACTTATTTTACTCTTCTCTGTACATTACCCCCCCTTTCCAAACATGCCCTACCAAATCCCCTTTACTATCCAACTCCCAAGCTCCCTTCTCATCTTACTAATACCTCTGTATCTTGCTGCTACTTAGTCCCATAAAGCTCCCACATTCCTTCCTCCTACTCAAACTATCCCTAACACCCAACTACAATGTTTCCTACTCTCTCACTTTCACACCATACCCTCCTCCCTTATTCCACCCAACCTACCGCACCTTTTCCATACCAAACTATTCTCTACCTCAACAAAAACTCTCTCTCTTAAACTTCTGCTAACTCCAGACAAATACCTACTATACAAACCTTATAGACTAAAACTTATCACCTGTAATGTCCTAACCTTATCTGGAGACATTCATCCTAACCCTGGCCCTTGCCTCAGCACAAACTACTCCTTCCCTCCACCCTCTTATTCACGCACAACAAATAACACCCCCCCCCTTTCCCTAACACTCTTAAGATCTTCACTATCAATGCCCAGAGCCTTAACAACAAATTTCACCATGTACAAGCCTGGATTAATCACAACCAACCCGACATCTTAGCCATCTCTGAAACCTGGCTAAAATCCCATATTACTGACTCTGAAATCTTACCTCCTGGTTACCACATCCTCAGAAGTGACCGTTTAAATAAAAAAGGTGGAGGCTCTGCTCTAATCTCCTCCAATCTTCTCTCTCTAATTCCTCTTCAAATCCCTACCCCTAAATTAAAAAATTCTGAAAACACAGCAAGCCTTCTCCGTTTGAATAAACATAAGCATATCTGCATTATTTCCTTATATATCTCCCCTGGCAACAATATCTCCACCCTTGAAGATATTCTACACTGGGCTTCAACTGAAATAAAATACGAAACCTATATTCTAGGCGATGTCAATATTGACTGGAATAAAATCAACACGCCATCCCCCTCACTATCCATTAACCTTTACATCTTCACTGAAGTAATCCTTTCAACAACTCGCCCTAACAAAAAACACCCCCCATGGTCCATCATAGACTGGATACTAGTCTCCCATCCAAACAAAATCATTCTCTCTGGCACCATCCCCGACACCTTCAGTGACCATCTCCCTGCCTTCATCCATCGATCAACTAGCTCCATCCAACACCAACATCTCTACATTCAAACTCGTAACCTCAGCAACTTCAACCCCTTAATTTTTCTAACATCTTTAAACAAATGAACTGGCAAATCCTAAACACTCTCCCACTCGACAACGCTGTAGAGCATTTTAACTCTATCTTCCTAAATACTCAACTCCCTAGCCCCTCTAAGAAATAAACAAATCAAAGCTAATTCCGCTCCTTAGCTGACAAAGAAACTAAACAAATTATGCGTCACAGAGACAAATCCCAGAAGCTCTATCAGAAAAATAAACTGTCCTCTACCTTGCTCCAATATACCCAACTCCATAAGCAAGTAAAAGAACTTATTACCAAGGACAAAAAAAACTACTATAATAAACTTCAGTCCAACAACAATAAGAACCCAAAACAATTCTGGAAATAGGTCAACTCCCTTCTCCATCCCGGATCGAGGAATAATCCCTGCCCTGACCCTAGTTTAACTGACAGTGAACTGAGCTCCCATATCAACACCTTCTTTACTGAATCCATAGCTAAGCTAACTAAAACATTCCCAAATAAGAATCCACCTAACTCCCTCTTCACAACGCCAACAACCCAAATAACAATCCCTTTAATTTCCATCTCAAACCTGTTTCCACCATTTTTATAAAAAAGCTTCTATCCAAGCTAAAGCTATGCTCTAATGCCCCTGACAACATACCCTCCTCCTTCCTCAAACATGCAGCTGAAGGTATTGCTCTCCCAATTAGTATTCTGATTAATAGATCCTTAAATGAGTCGTACGTACCAAAACTCTGGCGTTCTGCCTACATTCTACCTCTTCACAAAGGAGGCAAAAACACCACTATTTCTAACTTCCGCCCCATTGCCCTACTCTCTCCTATATCTAAAATTCTAGAAAAATGTGTCCACCACCAACTTCTGCCTTATCTAATTCAGAATCTCCTTCTAACACCCACCCAGCACTGTTTCCGTCCTGGCCACAGTACCATAACTGCCTTACTATCCTTCCTAGAAACTGTCAGTCAAGCCCGAGACTCTGCACTCATTGTATCCACAGTACTGCTAGATCTTTCTAAAGCCTTTGACAAAATCTCCCATACACACCTTCTCCTTCATCTCGCTAACCTTACTCTCTCCCCTAATACTCTATCCTGGTTCTCCAGTTACCTATCTGACAGATCTCAAGCTGTCAAACGGAAGAACTCCTCCTCTTCCTTCTTGCCTACACCTACTGGCGTTCCTCAGGGGTCCATCCTTGGACCCATGCTTTTCAACATCTTCATAAATAACATTCACACCGTCATCCCTGACACCACGGTCATCCAATACGCTGATGAATCTACCTTGGTCTGTGCTGCCCCCAACATTCCTGAACTACTGACCAAAACTCAAATAGCCTTTTCCACTACAGAGAACTGGTTGCACCAAAACCACATTTCCCTCAACTCCAGTAAATCTAAAATACTAATTTTCCTCCCCTCCAAGGTTTCCTCCTTGGGCAAAAACACTTTCAATGTCCTAAGCCAAACTAACACTGCTATAGAAGTGGTCCCCTCTGCAAAACTCCTTGGCATTACCATAGATGAACACCTCAAATTCGATCTTCACATACAACAAAACATAAATAAAACCCACCAAAAGCTAGGTATGCTATATAGGAACAATCATTTTCTTTCCAACTCCTCTAGGCATACCCTGGCAATCACCTATCTCCTACCTTCTCTTCTATATGGAGCCCCTCTTCTAACCAATCTGTCTGTTACCAACACCTCTAAGCTTGAAGCTTGCTATAATAAGATCTCTAAATTTGCCACCAAATCCAAAACGTCAACTCACCACTGCCTCAGCCTACAATCTCTGAACTGGTTAGAACTCCCTAACCACCTAGACTATCTCCAACTAACCATCGCTCACAAATTAATCTTCTCCCCTGATAAATAAACAGCCTTAAAGAACATCCTTCCTCCATACATCCCAAACAGATCACTGAGATCTGAACACCAAAACCTAATCTCCATTCACAAACCCAAACGTCCCACTGGCCAGCTCCTACTCTCCTTCTCTCTAGATAAAAAATTGGAACTCTTTCCCTCCTTCACTTAGGACTATACCAAACACCGAATCCTTCAAGACCCAGCTTTTCCTACACCAATCTTCCAAATGGAAATGCTCCTGCTTTCACCCCACATAAACTCTGGGGATTCTCCCCACTAAGCTCTCCTTACTCCTGCTCCACTATACTCTCATGCTTATTCTTATTCCTCCAAAAAACCAGAACCAGCAGACTTTAATTAACTCCAAGCATGTAAACATTGTAAACATCTGAAGAGATAAAAAAAAAAAAAAAATTCTGTTGTTAAAGAGTCTCATTATGTATATTACACTCTGCAGTTCCTGAATGTATGAATCCTACTCTTGTATTTCATTATGTAACCTTTATTGGTATTTTGTAACCTTTATTGTACTGTATTACTCATGGAGCTTTTCTCCCCGGGCCTCCACTGAAAATGGGCACTTCTTGGCCCAGTGGACTTCCCCAGTAATCAAACTGAAAATAAATAAATAAATTATATATATATATATATATATATATATATATATATATATATACACACACACACACACACACACACACACACACACACACACACACACACACACACACACACACACACACACACTTTTTAACAGGCAAGGGAGTGGTTTATTGTGCTGTAAAACAAAGCGTTACTGGTATACATGTTAAATTCACATCCCTTCCCCCATCAGTGTGACATTCCAGCTGGTCCTGCCCTACTTAGTAGCTGTCATAATAAAATAACCGTTATGTACTTTAAATAAAATTAATAATGATGTGGTACTTCTTATTTAACCAGATTACTGCGGACAAGTGATCCGCTGTGGCGACCCCTAACCGGGGAAAAAGCCGAAAGAAGAAGAAGATTAATACATATACACTTTGCATGCAAAGAAATCAGTTGTAAAAATCATATTCTATTTCCAGAACCTACTGTAAACAAAGATTGCTTTCATCCTTGTAGACTTATTCAGGTCTGTGTACAAGAACCCTAAAAACTATCTACAAAAATATTATCGTATAATTAGTATAGTTATTACACATCAGACAATTGCCACATTGTTTACATTACTAATTTTATTTTACTATTCCAGTTGGTTTTAAATATGTTAAATCAGTTTTAATTTAAGTGTATATTTGATTCCATCATCATACATTTTTTCTTTTCTTGTTCTTTTTTCCACTTTATTCAAAATGATGTGTGATAACCATACTAATTATACAATAATATTTTTGTAGGTAGCTTTTAGTGTTCTTGAACTGGTAAGTCCTGCCCCCTATGGTGATGTCATCTTGGGAGTGGGCTGACTGTTACCACTGATGGAGATGGCAGGATAGTGGAGGTTATGCAAACTTGTCATTCTGGTATAAATATTGCTTTTTTTTTTTCTTTATTATGCCAGGTTATAGCATGAGTTTGAAAAAGGGGGAGGCACGCATCCCTGCGCCAAAGCCTAAATCCGCCTCTATCTACAGACAGGAACAAATCACCCCCTACACAAACTGATCCACAGAAAGAACATACAGTGAGGTTTGCTGGCACTCTACTCTCTAAGAGGTCTGTCACAAGTGGTATACTGCAGCATTCCATGGTGGGACCACTCTTGTTCAGATTAAACTTCTGGTATCTATGCTGATGTCAGGGGCTGCTAGTCAACTAATTTCACCAAAATGTGTAAGCTTGATGGTGTCATTAGCTCCTCATGTCCTTCAAAACAGTCTTAATCATGCCATTTCCCGGTGCCAAGAAAATCTATAACTTAGTGCAAAGAAATACAGCATAGTACTGTATGGGAGGCAGGAACAGTACCTAACAAATACGTACAAAATGACTCTCTCTCTGATTGGGTTCTTCCTGATGTATCTATGACAACTTTCACACAACGCTGTAATGGCTTAGTGGTTAACTACTGTGACTGTAGTGTCCAGGGTCATGGGTTCGAGCCTTGCAGAAGCTGTTTATTTTACCTATGAACCTATACCTATCTATATCAAACAAAGCTCCTCATTAGCACGCTTCAAGAAAAATCTTGATGATTGGATGGGAAATAGGAAATTCACCTCGGGGATCACCTCTGTGGCTCTGCTCAACAGTGGCACAGGAAAATAATTTTCTTGGGTGGCAAAAGCCAGAGTACCTTTTTGCTGGGCTTGTACAGGCCCTAGGGCCTATAGCCTAGTACCTACCAATGAACCTATCTATACCCCACTTAAAGCTAACAACATTGCCAGTGACTACGATATGTCCAGAGACAATTAACTCTCATTCATCAACATGCATCAACTGTTACTAGTAAGTCTTTTACCTAGTACAAATAATCACTAGGGGATATCCTCTAGCTTGAAGTCTTTGTCCACTTTCTACTCTTCCTCAATTTGATCCATAAAAGAATATCGCCCTCAACTCGCATGTTCCCATTAAAGCATACAGTCCAACTTAAGACTCCATAGGCTCCTATCAAAGAAAATCACCAACATGTCCTTCTTAAGTTATCCAGAAAGAATGGAGACCCTATCACTATTCTCAGTCTCTTACAGACTCCTAAAAGGCGATCTCTTGTTGGATTTCATGGCCTTGAATTATCTGTACAGGTCAACTTCTTCACTCGATCAAGGGATCTAAATCTGTGCAGCTACAGAAATAAAAAACATGTTGATGGGGCAGATAATCTCCCGCAAAGGATACAATATTAATATAACAGACTTCCACTTCACGTGAAGAAAAGCAGTTCTTTAGCCCTCATCAAAAATAATCCTTAAAGACTGGATGGGGTGGAGAAATTTACCCATGGAATGCCTGTTGTGTCCCTTTACAGACTCAAGAATTTTATTAAATCAACTGAGAGACACTAAATGATTTACTGGACTGACTGCCTATTATAATCCTATGAGTCTACAGATATTCAATTATACTTTGAGAATGGTGTCTTCCAGTTTAGAAAAATAAGCGTACACACACACACATACACACACACACACACACACACACACACACACACACACACACACACACACACACACACACACACACACACACACACACACACACACACACACACACACACACACACACACACACACGCAGACACACACAAAATACATATAGAATTCCTTCTCAGTGGCAAAACACAAATTAATTCAGGTCTACTCGCAAAAAACTGCATGTTATGTAGTATAAACTGGGCATTACATCATATTTTAAAGCAAATGCTGAAAGAAACTGAGCATGTAAATTCTGCCTGTCGAGTCACTGAGGCACTTATGTTAATCACAGTCTACAGCACAGCACTGCTTAAAAAATACTTACAGGTTCATACATTCATAAGTGTTTACTAGGCTAATGACCACAAGGGCCTTTTTAAGCCTAAACCAAACAGCGATGGTAGAGCAAGCTTGAAATACCAAAAACCAAGGACAAAAAGCCTGCTTGGAAATCCAAATAAAGGACTGAAACCTGGTAAAACTCCTTTATTCAAAGCGAGTGTAAGGCAACATCCAATAACACAAAAGGACGACCATCCACAAAACATTAACGTCACAAAAATTGAATACGTTTTCGACCCTAGTACACCAAGGTCTTCTTCAGAAAAACTGAATATCATTAGTAAAGTGCCTTTTATGCAGAATCAACCAAGGTTTTTCATCTTACACTCGCTGTGAATAAAGGAATTTTACCAGGTTTCAGTCCTTTATTTGGATTTCCAAGCAGGCTTTTTGTCCTTTTTAAGCCTAGCCATGCATCCCAAATCTCTGACAAGTTCTGATACCCTTGATAAGTGTAAGCAGAGGTTTGAGAGAAGAACCATTTATGGGTTACCTGTGTCCATTAGAGACAAAGGTGCCAAACCAGGCATGATTTTCCAGATTCTCATCCAATTGTCCAAGCTGCACTTGAATTGGGTTAGGGAGGAACTCTGATTTGCATGGATGGGCAGGTCAAAGTAGGAAGTGTGAACAATTTTGGCCTCATCGATTGCTTTGGTGACCTTCTCAAAAAACTCCACCAGGCTGAGTAAGCATGACCTTCCCTTGACGAAACCAAACTGGGTTGGGTCCAGTGTCTGGAGGTTTACTACATCTCTGTTGATCATCTCCGTGATAATTCTTTCCATTGCTTTACATACAAGACTAGTGAGACTTACGGGTCTGTAGATGGCCCATCTTTGTGCAGCGGGATGACTGTTGCCTTTCTCCATTCATGAGGCACGAAACAAAACCTGTTTGGAGGCTACAGTCAAATAATAGTAATTCCAGAGCCCTGATAGGGCATGTTTCATGTTATATAGAAGGCATCCTGGGATATTGTCTGGGCCCATTGGACCTGTTCCCTAGTAATTATAGGGGGAGTTATATTTGATGATATTTCCTGAGGGAAGGTTGAGGGGTTAAAATGGAGGTGAGTTCATCAGCGAGGAGGTTTGCTATATCTTCTGGCTCAGTATAGGTGGCTCATTTACAATGAGTTCTGCATACAACTGTGTATTGCCTTCGAGGTTGCGGACATAGCTAAAGAATGTTTTGTGGTTGTCCTTGGCCTGGGAGGCCAAACCTACCTCAAATTTGGCTTTGGTTGACTATTTGTCCTCTACATTGTTTGTTTAGTTTGATGAGAGTGCTTTTATTATGATAATATACACATGAACAAACCTCCGGTTTACTTGAGTGTTTAAAGTGCACAGCTAACAACAAATCACCAAACAACGGATGTGTGAACAGTACACTTTATTAACTGCTCTTTCATCTTTTCTTATGCAGACTTCTGCAGAACAAAGCACACAAAAATGCCTCCATTAAACACCTACCATGGGAGAGAAACAGTGAGATAGGGAAACTGAACAATTGGAGAATCAATTGCAGTCGGGGAGACAACTCCAACAGAACTCTGCACCTGAAAGAATGAAGATGCCAATTCACAATCTCAGTTCCATTAATCTTAACACAGCGCATACTACAGTTTTGGCAAAAGGGTTTTCTTTCATTGTTTCAGCTATGGCTAACTTAGTTAAAACTCTGACAGACCTACACATGTATATCAGACAACTGAATCTGGCATTTTTATGAAAGATTATGACAGCGGCCAAGACAAAATATTTGAATTTAAAAAAACCTATGTTGAATCCATTGTTTTTTGTATTTTGGTAGGTTCTGTCACCTCGGCTGCCGTGAAGTGGTTTTAGAGCTAAAAATATGTAACAAATAATGAAAAGCTCTGTTCTACAAATGTGTTTTAGAATGATTCTTAGATTTGTGCTAGCCCTCTGAAAGCCATTGCCTTAACATACAATAGAGAGACAAACATTTCAATGGAATATCACACAAACTCTTGAGGTGTTCAATTTAATATACTGCTGAAACAAACATAGCAGGTGCAGTGGGCCAAAGCATCTTTTTTGCTAGCATCAAAATATGTATTCTTATAAAAGAGTTGAATAATCACAAGCAGATGGGTTAATATGGCAACGGTCAAACATGAGGGACATACCCCTCCAGTGATACAGGGGTATCATCACAATATGGGGCAAATGACAATATTAACATTGTATTAAACATTTAAACTGTGGAGAAACTAATGCTTTCTAAAGCCA
Source organism: Protopterus annectens (assembly GCF_019279795.1). Lineage (NCBI taxonomy): Eukaryota > Metazoa > Chordata > Ceratodontiformes > Protopteridae > Protopterus > Protopterus annectens. The sequence goes on along the minus strand of NC_056741.1, from coordinate 256,527,627 downwards.
AGAACTTCAAATATAAAATGGATCTGCATGACTGCAAGAAAGTAAGAGGTAACTTGGATATTAACCATGGTTTTGGGTTCAGTAATAACGAACAGATGGGCCTCAGAAAGAAACAGCTGCACCTTACTCTTTGTAAAAATAATAAATACTTAGTACTTTGCAATCACCTTTCAAAAATAACCAAGTACAAAAAGCCATGATTCATGAAATTTGCTGTACTATGACAATGCATTTTAACTAAAACTGAGTAGGAAGCTACTGAGCTCATTGAAAGGAATAATACTTTCTACTTAAGCAATCACCCTCTTAAATAATGGAAGTACAAAGTGGTGGCTCATGAAATTTGCTGGTATTTTGACAATGCAGACCTCTCAAATGTCCCTGTTTCAGAAATACGTTATTATTTTCAAGCTTGATTCACCCCTTCACACAATTTTCTGAATCCCCCTCATCACACATGAATTCAGAAGCTGTCTAGTACACAGAAAATCACACTACATGCCTTAACATACCAGTGGCATCAGTAATTTAAGGAGAAAGAACATATATCTTGCATGAGGTGACTAAACGTTTTGGCTTAATTTTTCTGTTTGTGGATGTTATCTTATTTTGGTTTCTTATGTCCCGTTTGATTCTCAGCTAGAGCGTCTTCTGTCTGGAGACATGCATGAAAGTGCGTACCTTGAAGGTTGTGCGTCAGGGCTGGCAACTCAGCACGTAAAAATCTACTGCCAATCATTAGCGGACCGGAGTTCCGCTGTGGCGACCCCTAACCGGGAAAAGCCGAAAGACACAACAACATTTTTGTGGTTTGGCACATATCTTACATCTCCCTTTTTCAAAGCAAAATGAAATGCCTTTGATGATTCAATACAGGTGTTTAGAAAAAAACATACACTTCTGACACTAGTATATTTACATTGACACAAAAGTAATCAAAATGTATTAAATTAACATTAACGAACATTATACTTCACATATATTTACTATATATCATATAACCTAAGTAATATTACATAAAATTATTCAATTCCTTGCCCTCCTTTTTTTTTTAAACAAGAATAAGAAGTTATGTACTCACCATAACGTTCCATCTGAGTAGGTAAACTTAATTTGTCAGCAACCTATGGGTTATCGGATCCATATCGGATCCGAGCCGGCAGCTTCCAACAGCTAAGATCCGAGCTCCAAGCTCCTCCCCCTTACCCATAATCCCCTGCTATCCCCTCATGACCTCAGATCGAGTTTGCTTATTCATAAACCATACGATACCAAGAACCACCTCCATACTCTAACCTAGAGACAATCCGCCATGAAAGCAGGAGTCCTTTGAACATACATATAGGTTAGGAGGACGGAGGGAGGGACGGCTGCTGACACATGATGTTTACCTACTCAGATGGAACGTTATGGTGAGTACAAAACTTCTTAATCTGAAGCAGGTAACTTCATTTGTCCATCAACCTATGGGACAGAGTCCCCAGCTACCTGATTCTTGGGAGGTCCTCATGGAAGGATGTTCCGGAGCACTGCAGAGCCAAAGGATGCTCTCCCTCTGGAAACAATATCCAACTTGTAATGGTTTATAAATGTATGAGATGAAGCCCAAGTGGCTGCTGAACAAATGTCATCCAATGACACCCTAGATCGAAAAGCAGCAGAGGGAGAAATCGACCGAGTAGAATGGGCATGGACTCCTTGAGGTGCAGGCCGGCCAGAACTCTCATATGCCAAAAGAATACATTGGGAAATCCATCTGGACAATGTGACTTTTGATACAGGTTTTCCCAAAGAGGATTCAGCAAAGGATACAAAAAGCTGGTCTGATTTCCTGTGATCAGCGGGTCCTGTGCAAATAGAATCTTAGTTGCCTATGTACATCTAGAGAGTGCAACTTGTATTCACCTTTGTTCTGATAACTTGGAAAGAAGACTGGTAAATTAATTATTAGACTCCGAAGAAATTTTGGGCAGAAAAGAGGGGTTGGTCCTGAGTGAGACTCTATCTTTGTGAAAAATCAAATACGGTGGCTTGGCGCAAAGGGCTTGAAGCTCCGAGACCCTTCTGGCCGAAGTTATGGCAACAAGAAAAACTGTCTTCCAAGATAAGTATTTCAGATCCACCGAAATTGCAGGCTCAAAGGGAGGAGCTGTTAGAGACTGAAGTACAAGAGTTAAATCCCAAGGAGGGACTGCATCTTTAACCGGAGGTCTTAGTAGGAAAGTGCCTTTTAGGAAGGTCTTACATAATTTAGACGAAGTCAAAGGGCCGAGATCACTGCCAACATGATAATGAGAGATTGCAGCCAACTGGACTTTGACCGTAGAAGAGCTAGCACCTTGGTCGAATAATCCTGACAGAAAATCTAGTACTTACTGGCAACGGAGCTGTAAAGGGATCTAAGTTCTGATGCTCCGCCCAAATAGAAAAACGCTTCCATTTGCTATTATAAATTCTTCTAGTAGATGGCTTGTGAGCGGCTACTAGAATAGCCTTGACAGGGGACAAGATACCGGGAGTCCTAGCTATCACTGGAACTGGATCAACCAAGCTGTGAGCTTGAGGTTGCCCAGATTCAGGGTTGACCGGCCTGATGGGTGAGAGATCAGATCCGGGATGGGATCTAGAATCCATGGGGGATTCACTAGATGAGACCATAGATATGAGAACCAAGCTTGACGAGGCCAGAATGGGGCAATGAGGATTATTCTGCTCCCCAACCGTCTGGCTTTCTGTAAAAACTTTAGCATCAGGGGCAGAGGAGTGTAAGTATAAAGTAGACCGGGTGGCCACACATGCACCAGAGTGTCTCTGGGGGATTCCCCGGGTGGGGGAATTAGAGGGAAGTAGTCGCTGCACTTTGCGTTCGAAGGACAGGCAAAAAGATCGCAACGAGGTTGACCCCATTTGGAGAAGATTTGCTTCGCTACTCTGGGGTTCAGAGACCACTCGTATGGTGAGAGGATGGTTCGACTCAGTCTGTCGGCCAAGATGTTGGACCGTCCCGGAATGTGCATCGCTATGAGAAAGTGGTTGGTGGACATCACCCATTCCCACACTCTCATGGCCTCCCGACAAAGTGGATAGGACCTGGTTCCCCCTTGTTTGTTGATATACCAGACAACCGACATGTTGTCTGTCTGGATCGCAATTGTCCCCAAGGAAGAAGACTCTGAAGTGCTTGCAATGCCAAAAGCACCGCTCTCATCTCTAGGACAATGATATGCAATGAGGTCGCCGAATGGTTCCACGTGACTTGGACGGTCCTGCCCAAGCAGTGCCCCCCCCACCCGAGGCGAGAGGCGTCCTTGGTCACCGTGGCTAGAGGAGGGGACACAGAGAAGGGGTGCCCCTTCTGGAGGTCCAGGGACTGGAGCCACCATAAGAGGGCTTTCCTGCACACCCTGCTGAGAGGAACGGGGAAGCTCAGGGGATGTCGCAGGAAGGACCACTGGACTTGCAAAGTCCATTGAAGAACTCTCATGTTTAAGCGTGCCATGGGTAGTAGGTTGATGGCTGCCTCCATCGAGCCTAGAGCCCTCAAGACCAATTCCGCAGGGGGAGCTGGGGATTGTAGAAGGGCCAGTACATGGAGTTTCAGAGTTTGTAGCCGGTCCGGAGTCAAGAAGGCTAGAAGCTGGTTTGTGTTCAATCTGGCTCCGATGAAATCTAGGATCCGAGTTGGAAGAAGGGAAGATTTCCCAATGTTGATCGTGATCCCCAGCCGGGGAGCTAGATGGAGAAAGTAATCCCTGGCAGTGCATAGTAGATGCCTGGTGGGGGCGGTCAGGAGCCAGTCGTCCAGGTATGGAAAGACCTGTATTCCCTGGAGTCTCAGGTGGGCCGCTACAACAGTTAACACTTTGGTGGACACCCTGGGGGCTGCGGTGAGACCAAAGGGAAGGACCCTGAATTTGTAATGGCTGGCTCCCAGCCGGAAGCGGAGAAACCTCCTGGATCGTCTGTCCATCAAAATGTGGTAGTATGCATCCTTGAGGTCTATGGAGCACATCCAGTCGTTCTCCTGCAGAAGGGGAAGAATGGATTGAAGGGTGACCATCCGGAACTTTTCTTTGGCTACTGACCGGTTTAGGAAGGACAGGTCGAGGACTGGTCTTAGGTCTCCCATCTTTTTTGGCACCAAGAAGAACCTGGAGTAAAAGCCTGATCCGGACTGGTCTGGGGGGACGTGCTGGATTGCTCTTTTTTCTAGCAGCCGGAGTATTTCCTCAGCTGCCGCCTCACTTTATTTGGGTGGGACATCGGGGAGGCTTCGGGAACTGAGAGGGGGATTGAGAAAGGGGATCTAGTAGCCTCTGGATATGATCTGAAGCACCCAGCGATCTGTTGTAATGGACTCCCAAGCTGCCAGGTGCCTCGAGAAACGCCCCCCCCCGACTGCCTCCAGAGTGGAGCAGTCGGGTAACCCTTCAGGGTTGCTGCGTGGGCCGATCAGAGAAAGGTTCTCTGGACCCAAAGTTCTTCGGGCCCCCACTGCCTCCAAGGCGGCGTCCACCCTATCCTCCTCTGCCTCTGAAGGACGAGGGGTCCGGAGCGAAACGGGACTGTTGAGACTTCCGGAACCACATCTTCTTCTGTCCCTTTTGGTTCCTGGAGAAGGACCTCTGGGGAGCAGAGAAGCGGACTCCGACGGCAGACATCTTCCCATCTTTCTCGCTCTGGACCAGTGTGTCACGTACGGTCTTGCCAAAAAGGGCAGAACCATCAAACGGGGCATTTGCGAACAACGCCTTAAAGGGTTCCGCGAAATCACAATGATGGAGCCACTCCTGTCGCCATAGGACGACGCCCGCTCCGTTAGCTCTAGTGGCTCCTTCCGTGGCATGGGATAGTAACCGCATAGATGTACTGGAGATAGATTTGAGAGTGGCCATTCGGGTAGAGTACACTTTCTTGTCCTCCGCCGACATGGACTCTGGGGGCGACCCAACGTATTCTTTGATAAGATCCCACTGGAGCTGTATCACGTGTGCCATATAATTCAGCGACCTCACAGAAAAGGTGGCTGAAGTGAACACCCGCTTCCCCAGACGGTCCATCATCCGAGACTCCTTGTCTGGAGGATGGACCGAGGAACTCTCCTGGGCCAGTTCCCTTTTGGTGGCGGCCGCCACCAACATGGCATCTACCGGGGCTCCCTTGCTCCAACATTACTTGTCTGAAGGGGGGCTGAGAATTTTGTCTGGCCTCTTTGGAATGGGCTCCACAGTGTCCGGTTCCTTCCATGCCCTGGTAGTAATCAGGTCTACCAGGGGATCGGCGGGAGGGAACACCCAAGAGGTAGACGGGCCTGCTTCAAACGCCTCCAGAAACACACACTTGTCAGAGGAAGGTTTTGGAGCAGACCACCCCCCCCTCTGATCCGAAGCATCTCCATGATGTCTCCAAAGGAGACGTCTTCGGGGGGGTGACCTTGGGGAACCTTCCCCTTCCTCCAAGTCTGTGTCCTCTGTCAAGGACTCAGGGGAGTCCAAGTGCCTCCTCTTGCACTTGCGTTTGTGAGGGACCTCCTCGTGGGGGGCTGTCCGAAGAGGCCTCACCGACCACATCCTGTTCCAGCAAGCAAACTATCTGGGACGTCTGTGCAGGCTGTCCCTGGGGCTGGGTGATGGAAGGCGGACCCGTCTGAGAGGGAGTGCAGGGTGGAGCCGTATCTGAAGCCGGGGGCCTGGAATCCCTCGACAAAACCCTCTCCACGACATCGAATGCCGAAGAAGAGCTGCTCTCCCTAGGATCCAAGAGCAGACCCTCCCTCGGATCCCACGTGCGGATCGGAGCCGACGCGGTCGGATCCGAAGGGCCAGTATGCTCTGACCGAGACGGAGCCGAAGCCATACTGACACCTACGGATCTGAAGCTCAGCTCTCCGCTCCGAGAGCTCGGATCCGAAGAAAAGGGACCCGACAGACTCGAAGGTGCCATCGGCACCTAAGTACCCGATACTATCGGCGCCGACAGTCCCCCGGCTCCGACGCTATCTGGCTCCGAAGGCTCGAACCGCGGTAGTGGGTCAGAGAAGGAGCAATCGGGGCGAAAAAGGGGGTCGAGCTCCCCCCGGGGGGGGGGGGAGCAGGAGCACTCCCATCTGCAGCTGGGCCTGGAGGAACCTACGCATCATCCGGTCCAAGTCTGCATCGGACAAACTACGGGTAGACCTTGATGAGGCCACCGAGGAGGACCGGGAGTGCCGCCTCAATGACCTTGAAGGCGACCGGGTCTCCTCCTCCTCCAGCCCCGGCGAAAAGCGGGGTGAACAGAGCCGGGAAGGAGAAGACTCGGAGGCCCTGGGAGGAGAAACCCGTTTGGCTGGCGGGGCCGACACAGAAGCTTCGGCCCGCCGCTTGTGGTGCTTTTCCCGGCATTTCTCCTTTCTAGCTTCTCTCTCCTCCTGGCCCAAGGTGGGAGGTTGAGTCCCGGCCAGGGGAAGGGGAATAGCAGGTGGCACAGAGGGACCGGAGGACGAAGCCGGGTCCGGGGCAGAAGTCCCGCCAGAATCAGCTTCGACCTCCGGTCCTTGAGGGCCCTGGGGTTGAACGCTGTGCAAATAGTGCAGCCGGTGGAAAGATGTTCAACCCCAAGGCATAAAATGCACCGAGTGCGGCCATCCGCTGGGGACAGCTTATGGCCACACTCGGTACACTTTGAAAATAATGTTTTGGGTGCCTCCGCCATACCTACAAAAAAACAACACACCCGCTAGGCCCCAAAACCACACACCCCAACGCGCACACGAGGGGGAGGGAATAACACTAAAAAGATAACTAAACATTAGGTAGATAAAACGTTAATGCTACTGGGGAACTATGCTAAATCACACACACACAAAAATCTGTTTAAAACTAAGAAAAAGGAGATTTTTTTTTCTCACAAATTCGACAACCACCACGCCTGGAAGCTCGATCAAGCTGTTGAGAGAACCGCGGCAAACTAGATCTGAGGTCAGGAAGGGATAGCAGGGGATTATGGGTAAGGGGAGGAGCTTGGAGCTCAGATCTTAGCTGTTGGAAGCTGCCGGCTCAGATCCGATATGGATCCGATAACCCATAGGTTGATGGAAAAATGAAGTTAACTACTTCAGATACATATTTATTAAACCATCAATTACAACATAAGCAATCATATATTTATAAAAATGAAAATGAACCATACTGATACAATCCTAGTTGCAAGTATTTTATATCACAAACCACCATACTGACACACTCCCAGTTGCAAACATTATACATCACTTATAATCTACCCAATCATTTTCAGTCAAACATTACATAGTTCATTTAAGTCCTGCCTTCTTTTAAGCCTCATTCCTCCCCTGTATGCACTGTTCCCACAATTCCCATTTTTTCCTGTGTAGTTTGCTCCTACCCTTTTCTAAAGATAGGAAAAACAAGCCCTGCAGTGTCAAATTCCACAAAGTAAAGCCAACAAACACTGCTTTAGGTTGGATCCGCACACGACCACTTTACTTAAACATACATAAAAATGACTGAGCGCTTTCTTCCCTTTCCATAGGGATTTCATCAGAATCATTTTTGTTTCCCATCTCCCCTCTTTTATCTTCTGTGTCAGTGATGACATCATAAATTGGTTAATTAGTTAATTCACAACATAATTGAAATTTATATTTAAATAACACCATTAAAAACATCACATCGATTTTAAAACATTTCTAAACTTATTAAAGTATAAAAATATATATAAAAATATACATAAAACTTTAAACTTAATAGGCATGTTCATTGTTTAAAACCTGATAGATGTAGGTTATGTATGTGTAGTTCATTTCCCACACTCAGACCTTTTGTTTAAGATAGGTTTTATTGATATTACTTCATTCAACCCTGGGGTTTGACTTGCTTGTAATTTGCCACCTTGTTTCTCTATCCTCTATGTGGCTTCTATAGTCACCCCCCTAGGGTTCTGCACCAATTTTTCTAATATGGCAAATATAAACTCTCTAAATGAATGGCAGCTTATGGAATGCTTGTATAGGGCATTATTCATGTTCTTTGCGGCAATCTGGTATGTATGTTCATATATCCTGTCCCTCAATCTTCTCTCAGTCTTGCCTACATAAAAGGAGGTACAGGATTTACAAATAGCCAAGTATATTACTCCTGTGGTCTGACAATTACCTTTCTCAAAATTGACCATGGATTGTAAAGTATTCTTTATTATTACATTCTCTTCAGTGTAAATATATTTACATTGCGTGCAATGTCCACATTTTGTGGTGCCATTTTTGCCCTTGTTTTTCACTGACTCTCTTCAAGAAGAATCTTGATGAGTGGATGGGGGATCGTAGGTTTGTCCCGGGGATTACTTCCGTGTCACTATTAGACAGAGGCACAGTAAACTAAACTTTAAAAAGGGCACAGTATACTCAAATCAAGGGGTGGCGTAAGCCAAACACAATCGGGCTAGGCTTATAAATGCCCCAGGGCAGATAGCCTAGTATGAAACTATGAACCTATACCCATCTCCAGTGTCTTTTTTAAATTGGGACCTACTTTGTACACAAAGTTCGGTGTATAACTACCTATATTCCACAGTCTCTGATTGTTGCTAAGTATAGCCCAATTTCTTTTCACTATTTTTTCTACCTCATATGCATTACTTCCACATGGAACAACCATGGCTTTCTCAAATCTAATATTATCATCTTCTTTTGTATTTTTACCTTCTTTAACATTCTCAAAATTACCTAGTAATGGTTTGTATTTGTTACCCCATTCACTTCTAACATATTCCACATACTCATTCACTATTTTCATTGGATAGTCCCTCTCTTCAAATAACTTGGACACCACGTTTAACTCTTCATCTATATCGTCTTCTTTTGAGGTCATTCTAGCTATTCTTATTAAATGTCCTTTAATTATGCTATTCTTTTGTCTTTTCGGATGGTCACTTGAATATTGTAAATAAGAGTTACTAAAAGATGGTTTCCTATAAACTTTTGATTTGAAACCATTTGTGTCCTTCTCTATGTATGTGTCCAAATAATTTAGTCCTTATCATGTCCATATGTGAATTTTAAAAAACCTGTACTCTCATTCAAGTATTAAATAAATTATTTTATTAATTTCTCTGGGCCTTTCCATAGAATAAATATGTCATCCAGGTATCTCACGTATAAATTCATGTACTTAAAAAAAATTACTTTTGAATACTTGTTTTTTTTTCCATTCCAGTTACACAAGGTTGGCAAATATAGGGGCACAAGAAGCCCCCATAGCTACCCCCTTGTGTTGCCTGTAATATTCTCCTTCAAATAATATGTAATTATGTTCCAAGACTATATCCATGAATTCCATAATTAACTCTTTTTTGTTGTTTTCTAACAAGGTGTTATTGTTAAGACTGTCCAAAAATAATTCTAACCCTTCTTTTTTAGGGATAGATGTAAATAAATCTACCACATCTATTGTTATAAAAATCAATTCTTTATCCCACAGTTCCTTCTGTATCCTACCTAGAAAATCCCAGGAGTCCTTAAGAATGTGTCCACCATTCATTACCTGCTGTTTTACCCATCTATCTTTCCGACCCACGTCCATCCACTATGGGTCTGAATGATAAATCATCCAAACCTTTATGTGTTTTTGGTATTCCAAAAATAGTTGCAACTTTTGGTTTTATTACTTTTAAGTAATTGTACAATTCTTCTGAGATTCTTTGTTCTACTAGGTAATCTTCCAAGTAAAAATCAATTCTATTACTAATATTGATTTCATTCAATGATGACGGTCGATAAGTATCTACATCATTAAGAATCTCAAAAATGTTCTGGGAATATTCTAAAGTTCATAGGTTCATAGGTTCATAGGTTCATACTAGGCTATCTGCCCGAGGGCATTTACAAGCCTAGCCCATCGTTTTGTGGCTTAGGCCACCCCTTTAGTATGGGGAACTATACCCATTATTTTTCTGTGCCTCTGTCGAGCAGTGACACTGAGGTAATCCCTGGGGTATATCTGCGATCTCCCATCCATTGGTCAAGATTTCTCTTGAACAAGGCCAGCGAGGTGCTCTGCCTCACATGTACCGGGATTTTGTTCCACAGCATAGGGAGTCTTTGGGTGATGAATCTATCCCTCCAGCACGTCCTATTAATAGCCGTGTGTCAAGGTTTAAGTCTCCGCCCTTGTGGCTCTGATGGATCTAGATTTTTGAGGTGAAGCATATTCATCAAATCTGGGTTTGACATGGCCTTGTATGTTAGGCAAAGGTCACCTCTGAGCAAGCGGTGTTTACTGAATAGAGCTGGAGTTCTTTCAGTCGGGCAGCATAGGACAGATTTTGAGACCCTTTATCCTTTTGGTGAGGAACTTTTGTGGCCTCTCCAGCTGCTGCAAGTGTCGGGTCAGATACATTCCGAATGGGGCATTGTACTCAATCATTGGTCTGATGAGTGATGAGTAAAGGGAGACTATGACCTCCCTTGATCTAGATGAGAATCCCTTCATGATAAGGTGGGCAATGTAGAAGGTCTTCCTAACTACTTTAGCTACATGGGTGTCGAATGACAGACTACTATCAACCTGGGTCCCCAGGTCCCTGATAACTTCTTCTGTGCTCAGTGGATTGCCACCTATTTGGTAGCTAGGGGTAACCTTGTTTTTCCCGAAGGGTATGACTATGCATTTTTTGGCATTTAACTTTAGGCCGTGGCTCTGGCACCAGTTATCCGTTTCTGTGAGACCCTTCTGAAGGATATCTGTGTCAGATGTGTTTTCTACTATGGCGCCCAGTTTGCAGTCAACTGCAAACTTTGTCAGCCATAACCCTCCTGTGTTTGCTTGTACTTCGGGAAAGTAGATGCCAAACAAGAGTGGGCCCAGGACTGAGCCCTGTGGGACACCACTTGTGACAGGCTTTGAGTCTGACATGGCGCCAGCAGCTCTGACCCTGTGGGTTCTGTCACTCAGCCAGTTTGCAACCCATCTTGTGATGTATGGGTTGACATTTAAGCTGATGAGTTTTTCAATGATACCCGAATGGGGTATTGTATCGAAGGCCTTAGCCAGATCGAGGTAGGCTGTATGGACTGCCTTTCCTCATCAATGGCTTTGGTGACTGTTTCAAAAGTCAACCAAGTTTAAAAGGCATGATCTGCCTTTGACAAAGCCAAACTGGGTTGGATCCAAAGTCTGCAAATTCCCTATGTCTTTATTTATGAGGTCCATTATGATCCTCTCCATGGCTTTGCAGATAAGGCTTGTCAAGCTAATGGGCGGTAATTTCAGGGTCGGTGGAGGCACCGCCTTTGTGAAGTGGTACCACAGTTGCAGTGCGCCACTCCTGGGCAATGCATCCAGAGGTAAGACTTTGATTAAACAGCTGTCCTAGCTGTGGGTTTAATTCCTCATTGAGTTCATGGAGCACACAGCCGGGACACCATCAGGTCCCATGGATGCTGTGTTTTTGCTTTGGAGAGAGCAGTTCTCACTTGGGCTGGAGATGTTTGGGGGCTGCAATCGCTTGGTATAGATATCTCTCCTTTGGGGAGGGAGAAGTTTGCACTGAACCTGTCAGCCAGTATGTTGGCAATGTCTGTAGGATCAGTAATCTTCACATCATTTTGAACTAGCTCTGAGCATATCTGGGAGTTTCCTCCCAGGTTTCTAACATAGCTAAAGAAGGCCTTATGATTGTCTTTTGAGTCTTTAGCTATTTTTCTCTCAAATTTGCTTTGGATGATTTTATGAGAGCTCTTAGTTTTTACTTATAGTGATCAAGGGTGTCTTACCTTTTAAGGATTTTGCTCTATCTTGTAGTAGCTTCCTCCTTTTGTTGTAGAGTTTGTTTATGGCTGGGGTCCACCAGACTGGATGCTTGCCTTTGGTACAAAGAGTCTTTGTTTTGCTTGGGATTGCCTTATCCACGCAGTCCTGGAACTGGTAAATTGTAAGTTTTTTTTTTTTTTTTTTTTTTTTTTTTTTTTTTTTTTTTTTTTTTTTTTTTTTTTTTTTTTTTTTTTTTTTTTTTTTTTTTTTTTTTTTTTTTTTTTTTTTTTTTTTTTTTTTTTGCCTATGTCCATATGTGAATTTTAAAAACCTGTACTCTCATTCAAGTATTAAATAAATTATTTTATTAATTTCTCTGGGCCTTTCCATAGAATAAATATGTCATCCAGGTATCTCACGTATAAATTCATGTACTTAAAAAAAATTACTTTTGAATACTTGTTTTTTTTTCCATTCCAGTTACACAAGGTTGGCAAATATAGGGGCACAAGAAGCCCCCATAGCTACCCCCTTGTGTTGCCTGTAATATTCTCCTTCAAATAATATGTAATTATGTTCCAAGACTATATCCATGAATTCCATAGTTAACTCTTTTTTGTTGTTTTCTAACAAGGTGTTATTGTTAAGACTGTCCAAAAATAATTCTAACCCTTCTTTTTTAGGGATAGATGTAAATAAATCTACCACATCTATTGTTATAAAAATCAATTCTTTATCCCACAGTTCCTTCTGTATCCTACCTAGAAAATCCCAGGAGTCCTTAAGAATGTGTCCACCATTCATTACCTGCTGTTTTACCCATCTATCTTTCCGACCCACGTCCATCCACTATGGGTCTGAATGATAAATCATCCAAACCTTTATGTGTTTTTGGTATTCCAAAAATAGTTGCAACTTTTGGTTTTATTACTTTTAAGTAATTGTACAATTCTTCTGAGATTCTTTGTTCTACTAGGTAATCTTCCAAGTAAAAATCAATTCTATTACTAATATTGATTTCATTCAATGATGACGGTCGATAAGTATCTACATCATTAAGAATCTCAAAAATGTTCTGGGAATATTCTAAAGTGTTGTAAAAGACCATTCCTCCCCCTTTATCTGGTCTCATTACACTCACTGTCTTGTCCCCTCTTAATCCTTGTAAGACGTCATTTTCCTTTATACTAAGATTGTTGTTCATAGGTACATATTGTTCTTTATTTTTCAACTTATGTCTTCCATGATAGCATTTTCTAATATATTAAGTGTTGGATCTAGTGGTGGATTGTATGTACTCTTGTTCCTAGGTTCCGAGTTTTTGTTTTTCTTTTCGATTTTTATCTGATCCTGGAACATGTAGGCCAAATTTAATTTCCTTATGAACATCTTAAGCTCTATTATTTTTTCAGTATAATCAAACCGTTTGGTAGGTACAAATTTCAAACCTTTCATACAAACCTTTCATAGCATTTTCTAATATATTAAGTGTTGGATCTAGTGGTGGATTGTATGTACTCTTGTTCCTAGGTTCCGAGTTTTTGTTTTTCTTTTCGATTTTTATCTGATCCTGGAACATGTAGGCCAAATTTAATTTCCTTATGAACATCTTAAGCTCTATTATTTTTTCAGTATAATCAAACCGTTTGGTAGGTACAAATTTCAAACCTTTCATACATAATTGAAAATGTTCTTTTGTTAATTGTATACCTGCATAGTTGTATATATGATATCCTTTCATTGTGTACTTTAATCCATCCTGTGCTATAATGTCTACCAATTCTGCTTTTTGTTCCTGGTTATTTTGCTCCATCGGTTTCCCCCTTGACCTCTTTCTTGTTCTAGTCCCACATCCCATTCTTGCTGGTACTGAAAATGTTGGGGCTCATTATTATCTCCACAATTCCAGTCATTAAGATGAGATTTCCCCTTTGTTCCATACCTATACTGCCCTTTGTGTTCCTGCCTATTTTGCCATTTTATGTTTCCATTTTCTCTTTCTTTTTTGTCTGATTTTAAAATATATGCCCTATTGTTCTTGTAATCATTCAGGTCTCTGCATTTTTTTACACTTTGTATTAAATAATTTATTACATTTAAAATCAATATTTTCCCTTTTCCTATAATATAATTCTTCATGTTCTGCAAATAACAGATCATTTCTGATTTTTCTATTAAGCAATTCTGTTTGTTCTATAAGCATACCTATTTTTTATCATTATTTGTTATAATTTTCTCCATCAATTCAATCCCATGCCTATTGAACATTTCTGCAAAATCAGCAATTACATTGTCATCGTAATCCAACCCAAAGGGAAATTTATAAATTCGTAATCCCTTAGGGAAAACTTTTTTCAATACACACTCTGATAAGTAGCCATTTTCTAACTGTAGTTCCTTCATTAGAAACATTTTTGACTCAAATTTATATATCATGTCTCTTGTATTTCCTTTAAAAGAATCATTGTTGTTTTGAAAGTCCTTAAGTGTTTTATCCATAAAAACCTTGTCCGAAAACTTGTATTGTTTAGATACAAGGTAATCGAACCCTATGTAATTTCCAATGTTTTTTCTTTGAGAAACAGTACTTTGAGAGTTACTCACATGTCTCGGTGGTGGGTTTATGTGTTCTGATGGATTACAAACACTCCGCTCCTCTCTAGGACTGTTCTTGCTTCTGTTACAATTCTGTCCATGATTACTACCCTGGTCGGATATTTTTGGTCTCGCTCCCATTTTAATAACATCGCTTTCAGTACCATTATGTTTCCTTGAAACGACTTCCTGTACAAATCTCCCAGGTTCATTTGTAAATAAATTATTCAATTCCTTGCCCTCCCCTTTTTTTAACAAGGAACATCTTTATTAAACCATCAATTACAACATAAGCAATCATATATTTATAAAAATGAAAATGAACCATACTGATACAATCCTAGTTGCAAGTATTTTATATCACAAACCACCATACTGACACACACCCAGTTGCAAACATTATACATCACTTATAATCTACCCAATCATTTTCAGTCAAACATTACATAGTTCATTTAAGTCCTGCCTTCTTTTAAGCCTCATTCCTCCCCTGTATGTACTGTTCCCACAATTCCCATTTTTTCCTGTGTAGTTTGCTCCTACTCTTTTCTAAAGATATCTGTTCCAGTTGTTTTACCTCTACTACTATATTCACTGTTTGTTTGTGTCTTTCGGCTTTTCCTGGTTAGGGGTCGCCACAGCAGAACTCCGGTCCGCTAATGATTGGTAGTTGATTTTTACGTGCCGAGTTACCAGCCCTGACGCACAACCTTCAACAAAGGTACGCCCATTCACGCATATCTCCACGCAGAAGATGCTCTAGCTGAGAATCGAACCGGACAGCGTCTTACTGTGAGGCGACAACGCTACCGCAGCACCACCACCGCGGGTCTACTACTATATTCACTACTTCTAATATAGTTGGTTTAGACTCTGATTTACATTTTCCGGCAATTGTTTTTTGGCAGCCACCATAATTAGACAGAGCAAGGCCTTACCATGTCAAGGCAATTCTGATTCTGTATCACAGCTCAGAAAAATCATCTCCCTCATCACATCCACCCATCCAGCATATCCAACAGTGCATCCCACAGGGAATCCTTAAAGTCTGCCAACCCACTGCACTCCCAGAGAATGTTCCCAAGTGTCTCTTTCTTCCCCATCACACTTCCAACATTTACTGCCTGCGGAAAAATTCTCTGGAGTCTACTTGGGGTATAAAAATATCTATGTAAACACCTCCAAGCAAAAATCCTAACTCTTCTAGATTTCGTTGCATATTTGGGAGATATACATGTATCCTCCTACTGTTTCTTTGTGAATTGTTTATCCAATCTCTCCCCAATCCTTTCTAACCTTCTCTGATTGATTCTTGTAATATTTTATATGCTCTACTAATTATTCTTTTTTTAATGGCAGCTTCTGTTCTAGATACTACTAAAAACTCTACCAGTGCTTGTCTTTCATTTAGGGCCCCTTATTTCTTTCTGTTTGCCCGTACCCTGATATCAATCCTTGATAGGGAAGGCAGTCTCTAACATGCAGTCCAAATAAATGCTTGGACTCTTCCCATTCTATTTATTTATTTGTCATTCGTTAACTGGGTTAGTCCAGCTGGGCCAAAAAAGCCCTTTTTCAGTGGAGACCTGAGGAGAAAAGCTCCAAATATGCCAAAAAATTACACAATTTCAGAAACAGTACAAATCAGATTTAACAATGCAGAAAATGCAGAGCTGTAGAAATAACAAATCACAATTGCTTAAAAGGTTAATCTTGTACAAATAGAAATTCACAATTTCATAAAAGGTTTATACAAAAGGCATTGGTAGAGCTTCACAAATTACAGAACAGGTATATATAAAATCAAATGGTAGATTATAAGGAACAGAAACAGATTTGAGAAAATAGCAGAAGTTGAAATATCTGTGTAAGTGAAGTGCAAGAGCATTACCTTGCACTGCAGAAAACAGGTCTAGAGCAAAGACTTTACCTTTCCCTCTCTAGTTATTTGCTCCCAATAACTTAGTTCATTTGCCAGTTTTCTCCAATAAATTCCAACTCACTCTTGCCTACTGTCTATATCCCTAACTGCAGACACCCCTATTGGCAGAGTCTCCTTTCTCCATTCATGTGTTGGCTAAGTTCTAAGAATACTTTCTGCTACTTTATGGATGCACTGATCTTGAGCTTCCCACCTGTTTCAACATCATCCTTTTCCATTTTAAATTATAGTTTTCTGTTTGTACTATGTACAGGAGTCTTAACTGTGCAGTTTTGAAATACCCCTTCAAATTGGGTAATCCCAATTCCCCCTATTCTATTGGAAGAAATCAGCTTATCCCACTTTACTCTTGCCGTCTTCATCTCCCAGATAAAGTCCTTCAGCTCTTTATTAATTGCTATCCACAACTTCTCCTCTGGTTGATAAAAATATGCTTGACATGTGTACAACACTAAAGGGACTAAAAACATTTTGACTGCTTGTATCTTACTATCTATATAACAAAGCTTCTATTTTCTCCATTTTTGTATTATCTTTTGTTTAATCTCTTCCCAGATATCCTTAGCTGCCACAACAGAATATTTAACCCACACTCCTAAATATTTCATTTTATCATGTGCCCATAAATATGGACATTGCTGAACCAATTCGTGTGTGGGTACATAATTTACCTCTACTAACTTTGTTTTAGCTTGATTAATTGTGTATCCCGAAAAGATCTGAAACGGTCTCAAAATGTTCCACAGCACTGTAATGTCTTTTTCTGGTTTTGTCAGGTATGAAATAATATCATCTGCAAATGAGTTTCTGAGTCCCTTATTTTCTTTGTCAGTGGTTCTAAATATAATGCAAATAACAAAGGGGAGTAGAGGACACCCCTGCCTGGTTCTTCTGCTCAAGCAGAAATTATCAGAGAGGACCCTATACACTAATTTTCACCTCCGATCCCTCATATTTTCTCCTAATCAACCTGATCATTTTTTCAGGAAATGCAAATGCTTCCATTACCCTGCTCAAAGTCCCAGCTTACTCTGTAAGATGCTTTCTCTACATCAAGACCCAACAACAAAAACGGGATCTTCTTACATTCTGCTTCCCTCTGGATCATTTGTGTTCTGTTAATGTTGTAATATGTTTGCCTCCCCCTCCACAAAGCCACACTGATCCATATCTATCAATTTTGGCATTATTTTTGTCATTCTTCTAGCCATTATAGACATGAACACTTTATAATCATGGTTTAGTACTGAAATGAGCCTGTATGAAGCTGGGTCTAATGGATCTTTACCATCCTTAGGTATTACAGCTACCACTGTTTCATTCCACAATGTTGGTACTTCTTTTCTCCTGTTAAAATACTGTTAAAAAACTTCCAGATCTTTATCAGTCTTTTCCCTCCTAGCTTCCAAACCTCCACAGGAATGCCATCTATACCTGGGGACTTTCCAGTAGATTGGTTATTCATCACAATTTTTATCTCTTCACCTCCCATCCTAATCATTAGTAACTGAGCCTCATCCACCTCTAACCTTGGCATATTTAATTCTTCCATAAACATTTCCATTTGTATATTTTCTTGATTTCCATATTTCTCTGCTTTACACAGACTTTTATGGAATTTCCAAAATACTTCTAATACCTCTACAGAATCTCTTGTTGTAGGCTCCCTAAGATTGGTGACAGCCCTTTCTACTTTGTTTACTGAATGGTTGTGCTAAAAGTTTTGTCCTCTATTGTTATTATCAAAAAACAGTTGCTTAGCAGCAATCTTTCTAAATTCATGCATATTACTGAGGTATTCCCTTATTTTCTGCTTAGCATTCTGCAGTTGAGCCTCTTCTTGATTTGCGAGACTCCCCCTATTCTGCAATACTTTAACATTTGTCAGTCCCTCTAAAACAATTCTTGTTTCTTAACCATAGCTCCCTTTCATTCTCACCCTATTTTTAAAACGCTACCTTAATTTTATCCCACTCCTTAGCTATATTTTCAGAAGTTTCTATCCTTTCTAATAGCTCCTGAAAAATCTCCACTACTCATTCCTTAAATTCCTTTCTTTTCAACAGATAGGTGGGAAAGCGCCAGTGTCTCATTTTTATTTCATTACCTGGTGTTTTTATTTTAGTTATTACTGGTGCATAATCTGAAATAGATACTGGGTGTGTATCATGATCTTCAATTAAATGCACATTCCAGTGAAATGTAAATTCTGTCTAGCCTAGCCCAGTTTTTATATCTTGGGGAATAATATGTAAATTCACTCCAAACTCCAATTACTGAATTCACATCTTCCATGCCGAATATTTTCATAAATCTCTTCAAAATCTACCCTCCTTTGTTATGCTTTCCCTTCTGGGCCCTCCAGACACATCTTCACTGTTGTAAATCACATTCCAGTCCTCACCTATAAGTAATATTCCTTGCTGCAGATTGATTTCTCTCAGAATTTTCTTAAGCTCCATTACAGCAGTTTTAGGTGGAATATAAATACATGCCAGTGTAATCCTCCTCCCTTGCCAGTAGCCTCTTAGCACTACAAATTTGCCATTATCTTTTTTATCCTCTTCTATCACTATTGGAGGTCTTCTTGCAATTACTATAAGTACTCCTCTTTTCCTTTGTCTCAGGTACTCTGCTGAATAACCACCCTGAAAAACTTTCTTTATCAAATTCACATGTTCAGTTCCTTCTAAGTGTGTCTCCTGTAACAAAGTTATTTGCACTCTACATTTTTAATATAGTTCACTACTTTTTCTTTTCTGTATTCATCTGTGAGACAACTGAGATTTAAAGAAGTTACAGAAAGCATCATTGCATTAAAAAGTTATTATTCCCACATTTTATGTATAACACTTTTTTTGTTATATGTCTAGATTCAGCTTTTGTGTTAGATGCACACACTGTTTGAGAGGCTGAACTTTTATACAGTTGTTTCCTGTCATATCCATTTCAGCCTATGTCACATCTTACAAAACCTTTTGTTTTATTGAAAGCCCTCAAACAAAAAAAAAACAAACACATCCCAATACCCCACTAAAACCTATTAACTTAATGCAAACACACAAAACTATGTACATCTTCAAATACTGTTTTACTCTCCTAATAAAAAAACTCCCAGACTGACAGCCACACTCACAGACTTGAGTTAAACTAAAAGAAAGGTTAAAATGCTAAGACGCATGGTGCAGACTGTGCTTCTAATAACTAACTGGTTTTGTCTTTTCTTTGCAGATCTACCAGCTGGGACATCCCCTGAATGCTTTCAAAGAACATTACGTCCTAGCCAATTTCTCTTCTCAGTTTTCTTCCCTTCAGTCAATCACTCTCCACCAGCCTGTAGCCAGTTTCTCTTTATCAGACTGTCTCCATGGAGACAAAAAACTGGCAGCCAATTTCTCTTTATCAGATTGTTTCCATGGAAACAAAGACCAAATGCTACTAAGCATACATGATATTGCTAGAAAAAAAGCCTCATAATATTCAATATTCTTTTTCATTTACTTGCTTACTCTTAAAACTTGCTACTAAATTAATCTAAGGTCCTTAACCCAGTCATTTCCCCATGCAAGAAGCAGAAAAGCACATTGATATTTCTTTTGCCATACTTTCTTAACCAGGCTTTTTGCATTGCATTGCCTACATTTGTTAAAACTGAACAAGAAGAAAGAGAGGAAGAAAAAGAAAACAACACCTGTTTACATTCCCTATTACACTTAAAATAACTGAGTGAACCTTACTTTATAGAATGCAAAAAAAAACACGCACCACAAAAATAGTGCTAATAAGAAAAAAAATTATTTACTTACAGTTAATTTTCTCTCTCCTCTTCCCCTCCCCAAAGCATTTTTGATCATTAATGACATGAAGTAGGAATATGCTTTAGAGTCCACCACAAGTCGAGCAAATTCTGAAAAAGTCCAATATTTCCAGATTTTCTTATCATATTTCACACATATAATTAATGCACTGTAATCCAACATTAAGTTAATGGTTTTATTACTGTTCAACTCCATCTCCCAAATCCTGTCACTGCTTCATTTTCAACTTACTCTCAATTCTTCCAGTCAGCTCTTGTGCTCCATTCCGTCACGCCACCATTTTCCATTGAAATACTGGGAACCATTTCACAGGTAGTCTCTCTGTGAATTAAGAAGCAGAAGCTCTTTCTGTTTCACAGCTCACGTTTTCTTGGACAAACTTTTGTATTTCGTCCTTAGCATGGACTTCATCAAAAAATGATTTTTGTCCCTCCAGGGATGAATACTTTGGAGACAGCTGGGTACAGCAGTTTGAATCTCACATCTGTGTCTTGTCATTCTCTGAATAATGGAATACATTTGCTTCTCTTCTGCCTGGTGTACAATGAACAATCATTATCCACAAACACTCTGCTGTCTCCCACTTTTAGTACTTTATTCTTCTACCACAGTTTTGTCAAAATCAACTCCTGCTGGTAGGATTGCATCTTTACTATTAAAGGTATTGGCTGCTTTCTCATAGCCATGTTTGGAGCATACACACAATGTGCCCTTTCAACAACTCCTGCTGTGGAATACCAGTCTAGCTGCTTACTTGTGCCTTCATAAAATGAATGCAGTCTGTTCCTTCCAGCTTCTCTGGTATAGCTGAAAATCGCAGGTCTTCTCTATGTGCTGTCCTCTAACTCTATTATTTTCTATAAGATTTCTTCCTGAGCAATCTCATATTCAGCCAGCCTTTTCTTCATTTCAACGTCTGATTTTTGTAGCTTTGTCATTTCATCTGAATATTTGTTTAAAGTTTCTTCCATTTTTTCCAGCCTTTTTTTGTTTGTGTTGATATACTCCATCAGTGTTTTGTTTATTTTAACCAGGTCTGTGTGCAACTGTCTTACATTTTCCTGCAGGTTACTGGAATTCATGTCTGGAAGCTGCATTGCTTTTTGCTGAACAGCTGCAGAACCTTCCCCAGTCATTGTTTCTTCCTCACTTTTTCTAGCTGTTTTTTTTCTAGGTCCTCTATTTCTTTTTTCCTGCATCCAGGCAGTAGACTTACTAGCCAGTTACTGAAATTTACCCATAAACACAAGTCTATTGTCCTTCTCTGCCAAGTTTCCATTTTCCCACTGGGAGAGCTACAGTTAAGCTGTTACTCAATGAACAGCCATCCTGGAAGTCAAATAACTGTGTGTGTTAAGAATTTTGCAATACTATTCATTAAATTCTACAGATTTACACTCATGGTTTCTAGGTAGTATTCCACATTCTTATTCCTATTGGAATGTACTTTTTTCCTTACTGTTCAGAGTGGTGTGAGTAGCACAGTTCGCTCCTCAAGGGTGATTTTTCTTTTATTTTTGGCTTTGGACTTTTATCCCACTTGGGAGCATGGTCGAGGGCTTTGACTGCGAAACAGAGCTGGAATATGTCTCTAACTCCATGGAAGCAGGACCCAGGGATTGGTTCACCAGACTCTTAAAGGTAGAAGTGAACCCGCTGCTAGCCAAACACAAGACAGTTGGAGTTGGTCCATCAGATCTTGAAGAGACTCAGTTAAAAACAGGTATGAAAGATCTGGAGAATTACCTGTTTAGACTGAAATGTTTGCAGTGGCAACGAATGTATTTTGAAGCTTGCCTTTTTCATCGTGTTATTCACTGTGGACTAAGAATCATGAAAATGCTGACCTATGGGGGCACCTATACTGAACTCTTATGTAAGTGGCAGAAGCTTAATATAGAACGAAGTTTCAATTATATTAATTTATTAACTGAATTCTTTAAACCTATGGAGTCTGACTTACTAGAGAGTGTCAGAATGAAGCAGCAACTGCTAACCAGGTTTCCTGGTGAAATTTGTCTGACGGCTCTGGATGACATCATGGATAGTGTTTCCTCCTACGAACAATGCTTTAGAACTCAGAAAAGTAAGAAACTGGATCGTGATGTACATGATTTCAAACTGGGACATGTGTTTTCTTGGCCGAGAACACCTCAGCCTGATTCTACGCAAGGTTCCCAATCAGCTGAGAGAGATGGTGGCTTTGGCATTAAGCATCCGGATAAACCTTCCAACAGGATTATGCCTACAGATGTACAGAGGAAGACAGTAAATATGGAACAGAATTCCCTTCCCCTTCCTTTACCGAAAAAACAGAAAAGCTCAGAAGACAAGCAGACAAAGATATCTGGGAGATCTTCAGCAGGGGTCGATAAAATAGATATGGGAAATTTTGAAATCGGGATTATCGTTTACACCAGTGCAGTGCTCAGACTACAGTGAGACTGTTATTGATACAAGGATGTCTGTACATTTTATATTAAAAACAATGTTTATAGAAGACAAAAAGTTTGATTTGTTCAGGAAACCCAGACTGTTTCAACCGAACATGTGTTCTGCTGTAGCAGCTTCCTGTAGAAAATGTGAAGCTGATTTATACTGTACTTTGAATAATGGAAAGCTTAGAAAAGATTTCTATAACTTGAGCCAAGCTGAGAGGGAGGCATTGTTTGAATTACGTAATGACAAGGGGCTGGTTATTAAACCCGCTGATAAGGGAGGAGCCACAGTTATTATGGACTATCAATATTACCATGGTGCTATTTTTGAGATGTTGACAGATATTAGTACTTAAGAGCCTGTGAAAGTTATATAGTTACCATCTTGAAAGAGCTCGTTCAACTGTTGAGGCTTGCCTGTCTAGTCATCTAATTACAGCAAGGGTGTATACATTTTTAATAGTAGAATGTCCCTTGATACCAGTACTTCAGGGTCTTTCTAAGAAACATAAGGATCCTCTCAAACCACCTTTTTAGGCCGATAGTCTTGGGCAAGGGTTGGCTCACAGAAACCTTCTCAATATTTGTAGAAAAGAAGTTGAGACCAGTCTTAGATCAAGCAGCCACTGTGTTAAGGGATACTAAACATTTTTTTAGAAGATCTGCATAGACACACTAATATATGTGATCTATAAACAAGTAGCCTTTCTGGTAATGCTGGATGTAGTAGGTTTATTTACACTGATCCCGAATACACAATGGATCGAAATGGTGAAGGATTTTCTTATGGTATACAGTACGTATGACACTGATTTGATTGATTTGACATGTCTGTTTCTAGAGATTGTGCTTTAAAATATGTTTTCTTGTTTGAAGATTCACTTTTCATTCAGAAGGCTGGTGCAGCTATGGGCACACCCTGTGCCAATAGCTACGACAATATGATCTTGGCTCAATGGGAAATGTATGTAGCATGACCTAACAGGTTTACACCATACCTCAGGTTTTATAGGTTTGTAGATTACTTTTTTTTTTATTGTTCATAGGTTGGTACTAGGCTATCGGCCCTAGAGCCTATACAAGCCTAGCCATAACAATTCCCTGGCTCTTTCTTCCCACACTATTTACTTCCCTGGACCCCTGTCTAGCAGGGTGACTGATGTGATCCCTGGGATGAATTTCATTTCTCCCATCCAATCATCATGGTTCCTTTTGAAGATGGCCAGAGAGGCGCTCTGCTTGACATGTATGGGCAGTCTATTCCAGAGTCTTTAGAGTCTCTGGGTTAGGAAACTATCCCTCCAGCATGTTTTGTTTACTGTGATGACAAGGTTTAGATCCCTGGAGCATGAGGCTCTGAGGGATTGGGATTTCTTTAAGTGTAGCATGTCCAACAGCTCTGGGTTTGACATGGCCTTGTATGTTAAGCAGAGATCACCTCTGAGTAGAGGTTATGCAACAGGGTATAGCTGAATTTTTTTAAGGAGGTCAGCGTAGGGCATCTGCTTTAGGCCTGTGATTCTTTTAGTGAGGTATTTCTGTGGCCTTTCCAGTTGTTGCAGATATCTTGAGAGGTACATACCAAACGGGGCATTGTATTCTATAATGGGTCTACTGAGGGATGAGTACAGTGAGACACTGACCTCCTTTTTTCTGGATGAAAAGCCCTTGGTGATGAGGAGTGCCACATAGAAGGATTTCCTGACTGTTGTGGCGATGTGGTTATCGAAGGTGAAACCACTGTCTACCTGTGTCCCTAAGTCTCTTATCACACTTTCGGTGTTTAGTGTACTGCCACCTATGTGGTAATTCACAGGTACATGTTTTTTCCCAATGGGGATAACTACACATTTCTTGGCATTGAGCTTGAGCCCATGGCTCTGGCACCAAGCATCTGTTTCTGTAAGGCCCTTTTGTAGAGTATCCACATCATTTTGGGATTCAATAATAGCTCCCAGTTTGCAGTCATCTGCGAACTTTGTTAGCCAGACTCCCTTAGTGTTGGCCTGTACTTCACAGAAGTAGATGCCAAACAAGAGCGGTCCCAGGACTGAACCCTGAGGTACTCCACTTGTCACTTGTGTGGAGCTGGATTTGGAGTCAGCTACTTTTACAACGTGGGTTCTGTCAGTAAGCCAGTTGGCAACCCATCGAGTGACGTAGGGATTAATGCTCAGCTTAACAACTCTATCTATGACTCCAGAGTGGGGGATGGTGTCAAAGGCCTTGGCAAGGTCCAGATAGGCTGTGTGGACCCGCCTTACCCTCGTCCACGGCTCTGGAGACTGATTTGAAGAAGTCAATCAGGTTCAGGAGACAAGATCATCCCTTCATGAACCCAAACTGGGTGGAGTCCAGTGTTTGAAGGTTGCCAATGTCTTTGTTTTTAAGTTCCATGATAATACGTTCCATGGCCTTGCAGATCAGGCTAATCAGACTTATGGGGTGGTAGTTCCCGGGATCAAAGGTGGGAGGTTGGCATAATGGTTAAGGTGTTCACCTTATAAACAGAAGGTGCAGGGTTTGATTCTCACATGGGGTAAATGGCTACGCTTAAAATGGCTCACAAAGGCAGTTAACCTAGTACTAACCTATGAACCTATCCCCCCTTGTGGAGTGGGATAACTGCAGCTGTGCGTCACTCA
Organism: Protopterus annectens; assembly: GCF_019279795.1. Lineage (NCBI taxonomy): Eukaryota > Metazoa > Chordata > Ceratodontiformes > Protopteridae > Protopterus > Protopterus annectens. Next base: position 256,502,442 of record NC_056741.1, on the reverse strand, counting down.
GTGGGCACAAAGCCTGAGGTGAGGCTATGATTAAACATGACATTTAGATGAGGTGCCAGTTAATTTTGTAATTCCTGTATTACACAGCCCAGGATATCATCTGGTCCCATGGATGCTGTATGGTTAGCTTTGGAGAGTGCATTTTTTACCTGTGTGGCCGTTACTACCGGAATTTGGCAATCTTCCGGTACTGAGATGGGCCGTTTAGGGGGTGAGAGGGGGGTGAAGTTGGCACTGAATTGATCTGCCAGGATATTGGCAATATCCTTGGGATCAATATATCTAATGCTATTTTGTTGCAGCTCTGAGCAGATCTGAGTACTGCCATTTAGATTCTTGACATAGTTATAAAATGCCTTGTGGTTGTCTTTGGAATCTTTGGCAATTTTATTTTCATAACTAGCTTTGGAGGATTTTATGAAGGATCTCAGCTTCTTACTGAGGCTGGTAAGGGAGTTTTTTGCATCCTGGGATTTTCCTCTTTTCTGCAACAGTTTATGTCGTTTGTTGTAAAGTTTGTTTATGGCAGGGGACCACCAGATTGGCTTTTTTTGGAGGAGAGCATCTTCGTTCTATTTTGGATGGCACGATTCATGCATGAGTGGATGTGCTCGTACAGTACCGTAATGTAGGATTCAGCAGTCGAACTTTCAGTTCTCGTCTGCATGGGTGTCATGAAGTTTGTCAATTCTGACTTGAGTAGCATGAAGTTGGCTTTGGAGAATTTTTTTATGGAGGTTTCCTTACTGGGGGGTGGGGGTGGGATGTGGATGTTAAGGGTGATTAGCTTATGGTCACACCTGACCAACGAGGGTGTGACTATAGGTGTGGAGCATCAATTTTCCATGTTGGTAATGACCAGGTCTAGGATATTGGAACCCCTGGTGGGACTATGGATTAGTTGATCCAGGGCATTGGAATTTATGAATTCCATGAACCATTGGGCAAAGGTGTTGGTACATGAGCAGTTTTCCCAGTTAATGGCAGGGTAGTTGAAATCACCCAGTATTAGGGTGTTTGGTTGTACTTTAATATTTTCCAGTATGTTTAAAAAGGTGTAGTCAGAATCTTGGGGCATGGTGGGGGATCTGTAGCAAGCTACACTTTGGATTACAGTCTTACCTGGTGTTAGCTGCACCTGGAAAATTTCAGACGCATTGCGTTGGGCAACTAGCCTGGTGGAGTGAATATCCTTGGTGAATATGGACACTCCTCCACCTTTAGTGTTTCGGTCCTGGTTTGGTGGCCGAAAAGTGTGGTAAGAGTTGTAGCCAGGTATGGCAAGGGTGCTCTCTGGAGCCTTGAACCAGGTCTCAGTTACTGAACAGATATTGATGTTCTCCATTTTTAGGAGTGCCTCGAGAGAGTCCATTTTTAGCTTTAGACTTCTAGCACTGAGTAGCATTACCTTCAGAATTTGCATGCTTGTATCTGTTACGCTGGTGTTTTTTTTCCTTTGAACTTTGCCTAAAAAAAGGCACTATAGGGGTGGCAAGAGCCTTAGCCAGTAATCTGAATCCCAGGGGTGACAGGTGCAGACCATCTCTGGCAAAGCATCGTGGTCTGTCGATCATGTCGTTCCAGCCAGACAGATACTGGATCCCCTCTGAATGACACCAGAAGCTTAGCCAATTGTTGAACTCAATCATTTTGTCCTCATATTGTGGTATCATTCTGGGTGAAGGCAGGATGCTACTCAGGGCTAGGGTCATACCTGCCTGGGCCACATGATCCGAGAGCTCCTTCATGTCTCTTTTCATGTAGTCCAGGGAGGTACGTCTCAAGTCATTCACTCCAACATGGACAATGACAGAGTCATATTTGTACTTATTGTGGAGTGACTTGAGTGCATGCATTATGTGGTGGATCCTGGCACCCAATAGGCAGCTGACTGTAATTTTCTCCTTGTTTGGCCTGGTGAGTGGGACATCAGTGTGCCTGACTATACAGTCACCTATGACTAAAGTGTTAGGTACGTTGTCTTGCCTTAGGGGCTTGTTGCTGGGTGGCACACTGGTTTTGTGAGCTATGTGACACTTAGGTTGTGATTGCTGTTTGTTTTGATTGTGGAGAGGTACGGAGGAACAATTAAATGACTTTGTTGACTACTTACAATCTACCACCTCCTTCTTAAGGTTTACCTATCAGCTCCTGTGATTCCATTGACTTTCTAGATGTATGTGTTTCCAGGAATTCTGATTATGTTTTTAATACAGGATTGTATAGGAAGCCCTGTAGAAGGAATGCACTTCTGCAACACAGCATGCATCCTGGACTTGTTTAGAAGAACATTTTGAAGAGCCAGGGCATACTTCTTTCCTGACTCAATAGTAAGGAGGAGGGTTTCCACAGGGACCTACAAGGTTTGAGAGGTGATTTTTTTTTAGACAGAGGCTACAATAAGAAGAAAATGACAAGAGATGTGTAATGATATAGTAATCCGCAGAAGTAGTAAAGCACAGCCTTATTTTCCGTGTAAGGAGATAAGCAAGCCCCATGATGGTACAATTAACAGAAGAAGGGCTGCTGTTGAATCACGAAAGGTTCCAGTATCTCTGTTTTATACTAGAGATGTTCAAGTTATATGTGATTTTATTAGAATGAGTTGGCCCATTTTGCAGACACATGATCGAATTAAGGAATTAATAGGTGACAAACCCAATTTCATCTTTTAAGAATAAGAAATCGCTGAAGAGGCAACTCTGCTACAGAAATAATGGTCACAGAGGGTGGAGGAAGCAGTTGCTGTAGCTGGGATGGAGTGTTGTAACAGATGCATTTTTTGTTCGTTTATCAATACTTCATGTCTATTTGTACAGCCTGTGAGAGGTGTCCTGTTCAGGTTAAATACACAAGCGGATTGGAGTACTAGGGATGTAGTATATACTGCAAATGCAGAGTTTGCCCAGTTTTTATGTTGGGAAGATGAACCGTTCATTAATGGAGCATATTAGGGAACATATGTACGGCATTCAGATCAAGGATATGAGAAGTGCCCTTGCTAAACATGCTATAGATCAGGGTGAGGATCACCAGTTTGGTTTTAGAGTAGTAGAGAAGGTAACGATGAGTATGCAAAATGGTGATTTCAGGAATTTTACTGAGAGTTGTGAACTTTACTGGATTATTCAATTACAGGCAGACAAATATGCAGGGTTAAATGGCAGGGTTTCTTGCCTTGAAAGCAAGAGATCTTTTCAAGTGATTTTAATATTTTACTGATTCCCGGACATGAATGGCTGGTTTGAACGTCTGCTGTAGATTGGTTGGATGATGCTGGATTACCTTTTATATATACATATATATGTGCAGTATGTAGAGTGTTTTAGTATGGTCTGATGAAGCACTTGTGTGTGAAAGCGCTTACCGATTTGATTTTTAGCCTTTGACCATGTTACTGTGCAACTACTTTTTTCCTTATCATTCAGAGTGGTGTAAGTAGCACAGTTCATTCCTCAAGGGTGATTTTTCTATATTTTCATGTACTATTTGGAATTCAAATGCTATGCTAATTAGATAAAGATTTTTGGCTTGATGTACCTGCTTTCCAATGGCATTGGCACCTGTTTTCAATGTCTGCAGGTTGAGAGGTATGCAATAAAGCACATAACTAAAACTGGGTAGGAAGATAATGGGCTCACTGAAAGGCCTGCTTCAAGGGCCATTTGTACTGGACTATGAATCTGTGGGTTCTATATCCTTTAAGTGACTGACTAAAATGACACCTCAGGGGGGAAAAAAAAAATCTTTTGCTGTGCCATGTGACAGCAGTAATCAAAGGTGATAATCCATTCACTCACATTCCAGTGATAAAGCATAAACAAAATTCCACTCCAGTAACTCTCTGTCCACTAAAATGTACATCACTGGTATATGATGTGAAAATTCCTGCAGTCTCATTTTACCGGCATTATAGGTCTCACAAGAGAAGAGGGACAATGTGAGACATGTACCACACATTAACAAAAGGTTAGAAGTTAAGCACCGTTAACAACACTAAAGGCAAGAGAGCTTCTTTTCAGTAAATCTCATGGGATAAAGTAGCTAGGAATGTTTATTATCCCATGTTTGTAATAGAAAATTCATCTATAAGCCCTTCCCAGAAGAGGGTTAGGAACTACTTTTACATATTTTTGCCTGCCAAATCCCCTGGAGAAACAAAATCCAAAAGTGACCTCTATTATCATCCCTTTCATCATCACCACAGCAACAAAAATTAAAGCCACAGCTGCTGTTGCAATTATTTTGTGAATTTGCACTATTTTATTCCACTTACAGCTAATTTTGCCCTTCCTGATGACTGGCTTTTCCCCCAGGCACAGTTTGCATGTACAGTATGAACAAGATCTACAAAACATTACTTTTAAATAGAACTTTTTTTTTACTTTGTCCTTGCTTCATATAGAAAACACTCTTATCAAATGCACAGTGTCAGATAACCCTAACTCATTCAGGACTGTAGCACAGTTTTTGCATACTTCCATTTAACACCCATAGCTCCTTACAACATTCAGTTATTTTTTGGAGCTGGTTTCCTTAAAGGGATTTACCAATTAATAAAACTTAAGAAGGTCAACGTTTAAGTGTCAAAAATGATACAAAGTTGCTAATTTAGGATGCAGTGAAAAACTATCACTGATTTTGTTTTACTTGTTCTTGTCATTTTCATGTTTACATTCCCATTTTATGACAGTGAAGTAGGTGTTATTAAAATATATGGTGTAAAATGTGATGGAGAGAGACAAAAAAATTGCATGTCACCTTCTACGTACATTTTATTACACTGGTAATACTGCTAGTTGTTTGCTAGTAATTATGTTTGTTTGTTTGTGTCTTTCGGCTTTTCCCGGTTAGGGGTCGCCACAGCAGATCTCCTGTCCGCTAATGATTGGCAGTTGATTTTTACGTACCGGCTTGCCAGGCCTGATGCACAACCTTCAACGAAGGTACGCCCATTCACGCATGTCTCCACGCAGAAGACGCTCTAGCTGAGAATCGAACTACACATGCAATATATCAGTATGTACATTAATATTTCCAAAACCAGTGATTAAACATTAATGCATGGCATCATGTGAGACCAAAGATGACATTGAAGAAAATGCCACTGATAGATGGACTTGTATTCAGTGTTATTTGCATTGTTAATTATAAGATTAATTTTCATATTTCTGCAAACTCAGCAAACAAGTACTCAAATTAATTGTTTCCTGTCACGTGAAATCTCAAGTCTGACTGCACAAAGTACTGTTGACACTACATGTCTAGGCTGTACTGCTTCCAAGACATGAAAAGCTGTTTTGAAGCATTAATATAACTCTTGGGCTTCTGTGCATTACAATATATTAAAGAGCTGATGAAAAGACAGTTAATGTACTCTAAAGAAGAATTTTTACTTAAAACCATTGTTAATAAGTTGAAGGTTGAACAGTTACAGACAGAAAAGAATACTAAATGACATTTGTTGAAAAATGTGTTGATTTATAACCAAGTCATCTAAATATTCTGGACATTTCTTATTAAAATAGTAGTTCAAGGTACCTGTAGGTTTGTAAAACACTCACGCCATTAGCTGTATATAAAAAAAAATACATACAGCCCTACAAGCTGGCTGGAAGAGGCACCTCAAAAGATTGCAGACCAGAAGAGTCCTGTTTATGGGAAAAGAAAAAGTTTCCCTCTGCACTTACAGTGCAACCCATCTGAGTTACTGTGGGTTATAGCAGTTTTTATTCAGGATGCCTCCATTACCACACACCTGATACAGCCCGAACCAATGGTAAAGGGGCTGCTTGTCGCTTTATTTAGCAGTTCAAATAGCTCCCACTGAAAATCTCTTTTTTAAACAGAAACTGGAACCCTGTGAATGCACTCGAGAGTCTTCAGAACTGGAAAGTTGAGCATTTTTAGTAGAAAAATCAAACAAACAAAAAAGCAGTTTTCCTCATTTGTGGGGACTGCAGCTCAGTAGCCCTCGTACTGAGAGCTCTCTCTGTTCGTCTAGCAGACTGCATAGTTAGAGCATTCAATAGCCAGGTAATACCCTATGACAGATGTCAAAGCATCCCTTACTATCTCACTTCAAAGATTACATCCCTGTCATAACAAACCATCTCACTTCAAAGATTACATCCTTGTCAAAACAAACGAGACAGAATCCTCTTCACATCAAAACTATTTTGTGTTAAGACATTCTGAGGTAAAGAAGCCAATCGGCTTGCTTTACTTCAAATTGTAAAATTCCAACAATGGCTTGAGGGAAGTGCACTTTGAGAACCTCTGGTTTCATAAATGTAACATTTTTCAGTTTCCTTTTCATGTGGCAAAACAGATGACTCGAAGAGTTTTAGACAGGAAAACTGAAAGAGAGAAGTACAGTAGTGTAAAATCTTTCCATAACAGTAGATGTCCTTTTGTTCACTGTTGCAGTATTCTTCACTGAAGGGATGTAACCTTTTTAATTTCTCCAAGACTTTTGGGTTTCTAATACCATGACAGGAATGGCTGCATTCCTAAGTCAAAGTATGATTAAAGTTCATGACATCCGTAAGGTTTCAATCTTTGATGTTAGCCAGAAGTGATCTTCGCAGCACCCGCAATGTGCCCAGTAATGACTCTTTCTGCAGTTTGTACAGAGTTACATGTATTGTTAACATATCCAAGTATGACTGTGATTTGTTTTTTATAAGACCTGTTGCTCTTACTACTACTGGAACTGCCTGAGGTTCCTTCTTCCACATTGACCTAGTTTCTGCCTGAAAATCCTGGTATTTTATGACTTTGTGTCTCTCTCTGTAAGTAAGACACTGTAGTCACTGGGTGTAGTAATTTCAATTATTAATGCTACTTTTGTCTTCTAGTCATGGACTACTATATCCGATTTTCTCTCCTCTATTTTTTGAACTGTTGGCAATGGATGATCCCATCTGATACAAACTTCATTTTCTATGATGATCTGTGGATTATGTTTCCTGAGTTTTTCAGCTACTTCAATATTATAATGTCTGCATTATCCCCAATGCAACAGTCTTGCCATGTTATTATGCCTTTCAGTCATCATCATCTTCTTTCGGCTGTTCCCGTTAGGGGTCGCCACAGCGGATCACCTGTTTCCATTTCTTTCTGTCTGCTGCATCTTGCTCTGTCACACCAACCACCTGCATGTCCTCTCCCACCATATCCATAAACCTTATCTTAGGCTTCCTCTTTTCCCGTTACCTGGTAGCGTCATCCTTAGCATCTTTTTCCCAATATACTCAGCATCCCTCCTCAGCACATGTTCAAACCAACGTAATCTTGCCTCTCTGTCTGTCTCTAAACCTTCCAACCTGGGCTGACCCTCTAATATACTTATTCCTAATCCTGTCCACCCTCGTCACACCCAGTGCAAATCTCAACATCTTTAACTCTGCCACATCCAGCATAAACTCCTGCCTTTTTGTCAATGCCACTGTCTCCAACCCATATAACATAGCTGGTCTCACTACGCTCTTGAAGACCTTCCCTTTCACTCTTACAGGTACTCGTCTGTCACAAATCACTCCTAACACTCTTCTCCACCCAGTCCATCCTGCCTGTACTCTCTTCTTCACCTCTCTTCCACACTCACCGTTACTCTGAACTACTGACCCCAAGTATTTAAACTCATCCACCTTCGCCACCTCTACTCCTTGCATCCTCACCATTCCTCTATCCTCCCTCTCATTCACACACATATATTCTGTCTTAGTCCTGCTGACCTTCATTCCTCTTCTCTCTAGAGCATATCTCCATCTCTCCAGGGTCTCCTCCACCTGTTCCCTACTCTCACTACAGATCACAATGTCATCTGCAAACATCATAGTCCACGGGGACTCCTGTCTGATCTTGTCTGTCAACCTGTCCATCATCATTGCAAATAAGAAAGGGCTCAGAGCTGATCCTTGATGTAACCCCACCTCCACCTTAAACGCATCCGTCACTCCCACCGCAGACCTCACCGCTGTCCCACTACCCTTGTACATATCCTGTACCACTCTCACATACTTCTCTGACACTCCTGACTTCCTCATACAATACCACAACTCCTCTCTAGGCACCCTGTCATATGCTTTCTCTAAGTCTACAAAAACACAATGCAACTCCTCCTGACATTCTCTGTACTTCTCCATAAACACTCTCAGAGCAAACATCGCATCTGTAGTGCTCTTTCCCGGCATGAAACCATACTGCTGATCACTAATCATCACGTCCCTTCTTAACCTAGCTTCCACTACTCTTTCCCATAACTTCATGCTGTGAATGATCAATTTAATCCCTCTGTAGTTACTACAGCTCTGCACATCACCCTTATTCTTAAAAATTGTTACCAAAACACTTTTTCTCCATTCCTCAGGCATCCTCTCACTTTCCAAGATTTTATTAAACAATCTGGTTAAAAACTCCATTGCCATTTCACCTAAACACCTCCATGCTTCCACAGGTATGTCATCTGGGCCAACAGCCTTTCCATTCTTCATTCTCTTCATAGCTATCCTTACTTCCTCCTTGCTAATCCATTGTACTTCATGATTCACTATCCCTACATCATCCAACCTTCTCTCCCTCTCATTCTCTTCATTCATCAACCCCTCAAAGTACTCTTTCCATCTCCTCAACAGACTCTCCTCGTTTGTGAGTAGGTTTCCCTCATTATCCTTTATCACCTTTACCTGCTGCACATCTTTCCTAGCTCGGTCCCTGTCTAGCCAATCGGTACAGGTCCTTTTCTCCCACCTTAGTGTCCAACCTTTCATACAACTCTTCATATGCCTTATCCTTAGTCTTCGCCACATCACTCTTTGCCATGCACCTCATCTCCTTATACTCCCGTCTACTTTCTTCATCTCTCTGACAATCCCACTTCTTCTTTGCTAACCTGTCTGTATATTCTCCTGTACTTCCTCATTCCACCACTATGTCTCCTTGTCGTCCTTCCTCTGTCCAGATGTGATACCAAGCACCTTTCTAGCAGTCTCCCTTACTAGCTCTGCTGTAGTTACCCATCTATTTGGTAACTCTTCACTGCCACCCAGTGCCTGTCTTAACTCATCCCTGAACTCCACCTGAAAATTACCCTTTTTCAATTTCCACCATTTGATCCTTGGTGCTGCCCTCACACTCCTCCTCTTCTTGATCACCAACGTCATCCTACAAACCACCATCCCATGCTACCTAACTACACTTTCTCCGGTCACCACTTTACAGTCTTCATTCTCCTTCAAACTGGCCCTCCTACATAAGATATAATCCACTTGTGTGCATCTTCCTCCACTCTTGTATGTCACCCTATGCTCCTCCAGTACGGAGTTCATATTACATGATCGAACACTAGAAATAGCAAATGATTTATTATTGAACCCAAATGCACGAAACCACAAAATGTCGAAGGAATGGATCAGTGAATTTTTTCCAAAGGAAAGAAATTCGCTGAGCCCCCCCCCAAAAAAATGCACAGGCAACATAAAGTGGAAAACTTCACCCCCCCACCTTAAATATACCAACTCTGAGATCGCACCACAGTGAAGAAAACAGCAATGTCCAGAGAACAGCCCAGCAAATTTTTCCCTGGGAAACAATTCGCTGATCCTTTCCTTCGATATTCTGTGGTTTCGTGCATTTGGGTTCAACAAATGAGCTTTCACTATTTCTAGCATTCGATCACGTAATAGGAACCCTTCAGTATACAGCCGTCCTGCCATTAGTATATCACAACCAGTAACAAAATGTGCAACTGTTTCCAATCCTGTTCTACAAAACCTACATTTGTCTGTCTCTCTCACATTTTCAATGGACTTTGTAAACCACCGTGTATGTAGTCCACTATCTTGGGCAGCCAATATTAACCTTTCATCTTTTGGTTTAAATTCATCTCTCCTAAACCATTCCTGCATTCGATCCTGACCAACATGGAGTTGTTCCAAGCGTTTTCTATACTTGCAACTATATTTATGCATTTTCCACATTTCTTGCCTTTTCATCTGATCCTTCACTTTATATTCCTTTTTTTTTAAGCACATTCAGTTACTGCCTAATTTTCAACTGCTTCTGGTTTGACTTCCATTCCTGCTTGACACTGATATGCTTCTGCTAAACGACGCAGGGAAGTCATTTTAGATATATTCTCCTCATGTTTCAACAGTTTCACTAAATTTGGGTCTTGGGAGGTCAGCAGATGTATGCAGTCCCATGACTGCAGATCTATACATGTAATCAATTTCGAGGCAGCCCATACCTCCTTTAGAATGGGTAATTTATATAATCTTGGTATGCACAGATTTTTAAAAAATATTTGATGAGCATGAAGCATCCTTCTTGTTTTTCTGTCCAACCTAACCAACACATTTTGAGGCCAATCATTCCAAAACTCTAAGGAAGGACAGGAAGAGCAAATCTGTTTATAGACTGGACTTTGTTACTAGATGTCAATGCTGTTTTCAGTATTACGTCTTCCAAACTATTCCTTACTAAGTTTTATTTGCATTTGTTCATGTTTTATTGTTGAGCCTTCAATTCCCAAATATTTACACATTCCCACTTGCTCAAGTTCTTTTATATCACATTCCCGTCCCAAACTGATGCTTTCTTGGTGCTGCAGCATTCCTGCTTTTAAAGGTTGCTTTTGTACATTTATCAAGACCAAATGACATTTTATATCATCTGAAAAACTTCTGACCACTTGCAGCTGTGCTTTCAGTTAATCTGATAAGCAATGCTGTTTTAAATCATCTACAAAAAGATGATGAGAAGTCTTTTACACCTTGTTGTTTTCTGGGAGCCAATTTGTAGCCATGGCCTAATCTGTTAAGTAGACATCCTAATGGCTTCAGGGCAAGATAAAAGAGTGGTGGTAACAGAGTCACCCTGGAATATCCCCCTTTGAATTTTTATCCCTGGAATAACAATTTGTTCTTTATTACAGCTTAACTGCTAAGTGGTTTGCTACTGTTTCATGGTCACTGTAATGTAATCCGTCAGTGTAGGGTATATCTTACACATTTTTAAGCATTCTTTTATCCATGAATGTGGGTTACTGTCAAATGCTTTTTTTTTTTTTTTTTTTTTTTTTTTTTTAATAGTCTAGCCATGCCATACTTGAATTCATCCCCTTTTGACAGTTCTCCATTATGACTTTAACAACAAATGATCCTGTGTTCCACATGAATTTCTTTCATTACCCTTTTGTTCTACGGCCATGATTGAGTTTTCTTCTAAATGGCTATAAACTGTGTCAGCATTAATTCCAGTGTACAGTTTATACATCGTCAGAAGGCAAGTTAATGGTCTACAGTTTTTAAGATAGCTTGCAGGTTCACTCTTAAGCAGGTGCATTGTTTTTCCTGTTAACCAGGCAGGTGTCTGCTCAGGGTACGCATATAAATTGTTCTTACTCATGGCTAAATCTTCATATACAGATGGTTAATACATTTAGGCAGAAGTTAGGTACTGCATCTGGGCCTGGGGTTTTCCAATGAGGCGCTTTTCTTAACTTTGTTTCAATCTCTCAGGCCGTTACTTTATCCCATTTCATATACTGCACATTTGAATTTCTTATTCTTTTACTTCTATCCATACAGCATCTTTGTTATGTTCCACAGGATCTCCATAGATATTTTTCCAAAAGGTATCCATTTCTTTTTTTTAGTGGTGCTTCAATTCCTTTTACCTCGTTTCCCACTTCTCGATAAAACTTTTTTGGGTCATCAATAACACTGTTTATTTTGTACTTTTCCTTTACATTTATCTACATATCTTCTAAGTTTCTCTGCCTGTGCCAATATTTTTAGTTTATTACTTGCAATACTGCACGATAGATCCTAATCTGTTCTGACAATTTGCATTGCTTTTATCACGTCTATCTGAGTATTTCTGTTGATCTGTTTCCTCTTCTACACTCTAGTGACACCTCTTGTCTTAATTGCTTTATAGTGTTATCTGTTTGATACTTCTGTGACAGCATTCAATTTCTCCCCTTCCTTTCCCTTACTACCCTGTTTGTGTGTTAAGACTTTATCTGTTATTAAATTAGCTGCACAGTAATATATCCTATCTACCTCTGTTATAGCACATGAATTTCTATGGACAGTATTTGTTTCATCAAACTAACTTTTTGCATTTTACTGGCTTTCCTTCATTGATCTTAATATGTCTGTCCATTTAAGCAACTCTTCTCTTAGATCAATTTCTTCTAAACTGAGGACACATTCTTTGTTGCCCATTTCCTGTGGGCATTCTATATAAAGTTCCAGAGCATCTTCCTGTGTCACATTCTCTTGAGTTTCATCCTGTGTGTCATCTGCTGCTCTTTCAAATGGGAACTCATTGGTCTATCACTCCACAACATTCACTGTGCCAGAACTGCCACAATTTCCTGTTCCTTCCCTTGCTGTGCAACTCCAACTGAACATCTGCACTGGTTTCCTGTGGAAAGGTCCAAAGTATCTTCATATGGGAACTGATCAGATGTTTCCCACTCTACTGGTTTCTCCTTAATTTGGGGATCCATTGCTCTATCCTGCTGTGATGTAATCTGAGTTAGATTTTCTACACTAAATCCTTCACTTAGCAAGTAATCCATAATGTCAATTTTGTTTTCTAACTTCTCTATTACTAATCCTCTTTTCTACTTTTCCTCTTTGTTTTCTTATTTTTTTATTGTAAAATTTTACATGTCCGGATGCCTTTGCATGTATTTCTCTTCAAATATCTTTGGTGCTGCTCTTTTTGTATTGCTTAGTTTTGCTTTCTCGTTTGCATAAATATCGCACACCATACTAAATACGTTTTTCTTTCCCATGTCCATATTTCTTCTTCAAATGTCTCCTGCTCTTCCCGTTTCTCCTTAGTTTGGGGACTTGTTGTTCTGTCATGCTGTGATGCAACTTGTGTTAAGACAGTCTACATTAACTCCTTCACTTTGCAATTACTCCAATAACTTCATCTTCTATCTTTTTAACTTCTACTTTACCAATCTTCTATTCTATGTTCCCTCTTTGTGATCTTATTTTTTATTGTGAAATTTTCCATATATGGGTGTATTTGCTTATATTTCTCTCTGAATATCTTTGGGACTTCCTTTTTTGTGTTGATTAATTTAGCTTTCTCTGTTGCATATATATTTCACCATATCAGATCTCACTTTCTTTCTCATGTCCGTATTTTTTTTTAATACCTTTCAAACGTTTCTAGATTCTGTTCTTTATATTTTCGCACTTCCTTAGTCGCTTCTTTTTACAAACAGCCCAAGGTTTATTGGTCTATATAATGTTTTTCAAAAATCTGTTGCATTAATGAACACACATTTTTATTTGAGGTTTCTCACAGTTTTTCTTGTGGAAGTACTTTTCTTTCCTCTAATTTCTTAACCTTTTTTATATAATGTATGTCTGGAAATTCTGGACTTCTTGCATAACAGTTTTTGGTTAAACACTTTTATTAAATTATCACTTAGGCGCACACACATTAATAGAAAATTAACAACCCATATTAACATTTTTTTTTCCATTTACATACCTTATACATCACATATTTTTCTTACTTTCTGTCTTTTACCCCATTACCTAAATTGTTCAATTCCTGCCTTCTATTACACCTCAGTTCTCCTGAACTTAATTCTACATGCATTGTTCCCTCAAATTCTAGTTATTAATATGTAATTTGTTCCTTTCCTTTTTCTGAAGACCCCTCTTCCACTTATTTTAACAAGAAAAATCTTTATAAAAATTATCATGCATGACATAGGCAATCTTACATTTATATAAATGAAAATAAACCATAATCACACAATCTCAGTTACAAACATTATACATTATAAACCATGTGGACACAACTGTACCTGCAAACATTATACACCACTTATAATATAGATCCAGTCATTGTTAGTCAACCACTAAATAGGTCATTCAAATCCTGCCTTGTTTTAAACCTTGTTCCTCCTCTGAATGCACTGACCTCACAGTTCCCATTTTTTCCTATGTAATTTGCTCCCACCCTTTTCTAAACATCTCAGTTCCAGTTGTTTTATCTCTGTCACTAACTTCACTACTTCTAGTAAAGTTGGTTTAGACTCTGATTTCCATTTTCGTGTATTTGTTTTTTTGGCAGCCATCACACTTAAACTCAGCAAGGCTTTACTATGTCTAGGCAAGTCCGATTCTGTATCATGGCTCAAAAAAATAATTTCCCTAGTTACTCCAATTTTCTCACCCAGCATGTCCAAAAGAGCAGTCTACAGGGAATCTTTAGTCTACCAACTCATTACACTTCTGGAAAATATGTTGCCAATCACCTCTTTCTCCCCTTCACACCTCCAACATTTGCTGTCTACCTGAGGAAAAATTCTTTGGAGTCTACTTGGAGGAAAAAATACCTATATGCAAACACTTTCAAGCAAAGATCCTAAATCTTCGATTTTGTTGCATATTTGGGAGACATACATATATTCCTCCATTGTTACTTTGTGAATTGTTTATCAAATCTCTCTTCCCAATCTTTCCTAACCTCCTCTGACTGATTCTTATAGTTATCATGCAATATTTTATATGCTCTATTAATTATTACTTTCTTAATGGCAACTTCTGTCCTAGACGCTACTAAAAACTCTACCAATGGAGGTCTTTTGTTTAAGATCCCCTTATTTCTTTCTCTTTTTGCCTATACTCTGATCTCAATCCTTGATAAGGAAGGCAATCTCTAACCTGCAATCCAAATAAGCTCTTGACGTTTTCCCATTCTATTACCTTTCCCTCTCTAGTTATTTGCTCCCAATACCTTGGCTCCTTTGCCAGTCTTCTGCAATACATTCCAGTACCCTCTTGCCTATTGTCTGCATCCTTAATTGCAGTCATCCCTATAGGCAGAATCTCCTTTCTCCATTCCCATGTTGCCTTAGTTCTTAGAAGACTTTCTGCTACTTTATGAATACAGCATTTTGTAAGTTTACTGTTTTCCTTAAAAGTCTGCATCCAAAATTCCAGTCTCTCCTTATTTCCTGAGCTCCCCCTCCCCATTTCGCCATCTCTTTCCACTTAGAGTTATAGTTTTCTGCTTGTGCTTTGTATAGGAGCCTTTACTGTGTTGCTCTGAAATACCACTTCAAATCGTGTAATCCCAACTCTCCCTGTTCTATTGGAAGAGTCAGCATATCCCACTTGACTCTTGCTGTCTTCTCCTCCCAGACAAAATCCTTCAGCTCTTTATTAATTCCTAAACACTTCTCCTCTGGTTGATAAAAATATGCCTAACCTGTGCATCAGACTAAAGAACTAAAAACATTTTGACTGTTTGTATCTTACTGTCGATATCCATATAACAGAGCTTCCATTTTCTCAGTTTTTGTATTATCTTTTACTTAGTCTCTTCCCATATATCCTTAGCTGCCACACCAGTATTATTTTTAATCCATATTCAAAAATGACTTTATTTTATCATGTCACCATAGGTTTGGATATTGCTGAACAAATTTGTATGTGGGTACATAATTTACAGCTACTGCTTTTGTTTTAGCTTCATTAATTTTGCATCCTCAAAAGGTCTGAAACTGTCTCAGTATGTTCCACAGCAGTGTACTGTCCCTTTATGGTTCTTGTCAGGTATAAAATAATGTCATCAGCAAATAGAGACAGCTTTTCTTGACTACCATACCAATTCCATCCTTGAATTTCTGAGTCCCTTACTTTCTTTGCCAATGGTTCTAAGTATAATGTAAATAACAAACGGGAGAGACGACACCCCCACCTGATTTCTCTGCTCAAGCCGAGATTATCGGACAGGACCCTACCCACTTTAATTTTCGCCTCCGATCCCACATATATCCTCTTAAATCAACCTTATAATTTTATCAGGGAATACAAATGCTTCCATTGCTCTGTTCATAAAGTCCCAACTTACTCTGTCAAATGTTTTCTCTGCATCAAGACCCACCAACAGCAGCAGTATTTTTTTTTACATTCTGCTTCCCTCTGGATCATCAGTGTTCTGTTAATGTTCTCAAAATTTTGCCTCACCTCCACAAAACCACACTGATCCATATCTATCAATTATGGCATCACTTTTGCCATTCTTTTAGACATTATAGACAAACATTGCCATTCTTTTAGACAGTATAGACAAACACTTTATAATCATGATTTAGTACTGAAATGGGCCTGTATGAAGCTGTATCTGATGGATCTTTACCATCTTCAGATATTACAGCTACTACCACTTTCTTTCAGGATGTTGGTATTTCTTCTCCTCTTAAAATACTGTTAAACAAAACCCTCCAGATCTTTATCAGTTTTTCCCCTACTAACTTCCAAACTTCCACAGGAATACCATCTATTCCTGGGGACTTTCTTTACGATTGGTTATACATCACCATTTTATCTCATCTCCTCCCATCATAACTGTAATTAAGCCCCCTCTGATCTAACCTTGGCATATTTAATTTTTCCATAAACATTTCCTTTTGTACCTTTTCTTTATTTCCATGTTTCTTTCCAAAATATTTCTAGTACTTCTACAGGATCCCTTGGTATCTTCCTTGTTACAGGCTCCCTAAGCTTGGTTGACAGCCCTTTTTAACTTTCTGTTGCCTGAGTCATCATGTTAAAGTTTTTTTGTGTTCTAGAGTTATCAAAAACATTTGCTTAACAGCAATATTTCTAAACTCATGCATATAATTGAGGTAATCCCTTATTTTCTTAGTGTTCTGCAGTTGCTCCTCCTCTTTTTCTGTGAGATTCTCCTATTTTGCAATAATTTAACATTTGTCAGTCCCTCTAAATAATTATTGTCACTTCTTAACCATGTCCCTTTCTTTTATGTCCACCCTATTTTTTAATTCCACTTTAATTTTATTCCACTCCCTAGCTATATTTTCAGAAAAAAATCTTCTTTAACAGCTCCTGAATAATTTCCACTACCCATTCCTTAAATCCCTCTCTTTTCAACAGATAGGTGAGAAAGTGCCAGTGTCTCACTTTTATTTCATTACCCTGTGATTTTATTTTAGTTATTACTGGTGCATGATCTGAAATAGCTATTGGGTGCATATCAAGATCTTCAATTAAATGCACATGTTCCTGTAAAATGCAAATTATGTCTAACCTAGTCCAGTTTTTGTATACTGGGGAATAATATGTAAATTCACTCCAAACTCCTAGTACTGAATTCACATCTTCCATGCCAAATATTTTTGTAAATTTCTTTAAAAATCTACCCTCCTTTATTACATTTTCCCTTCTGGGCTCCCCAGACCCATCTTCACTGCTGCAAATCAAACTCAAGCCCCCACCTATAATTGATATTCCTTGCTGAAAAATGATTATTTCTCCCAAAATTTTCTTAAGCTCCACTATATCAGATTTTTGTGGAATATAAATACATGCCAGTGTAATCCTCCTCCCTTCCCAGTAACCCGTTAGTACTACAAATCTACCATTATTGTCCTTTTTATCCTCTATTACTACTGCAGCTCCTCTTGCAATTAATATAAGTACTCCCCTCTCTTCCTCTCTATAACCACCCTGAAAACCTTTCCTTATCAAATTCACATGTTCAGTTCTTTCAAAGTATGTCTCCTGTAGCACAGCTATTTGCACTCTACATTTTTAAAATAGTTCACTACGCTTTCTTTTTTGTATTTATCTGTGAGAATAACGTTTAAAGACATTATAAAAAGAATCATATTCTTGAGAGATTATTATTCCCACCTTTTATGTATAACAGCTTTTTACTAAATGTCTAGTTTCAGCTTTTGTGTTATATGCATGCACTGTTTGGCAGGTTAATCTTTTATACAACTGTTTCTTGTCATCTCCATTTCAGCCTATGTCACATCTTGCAGAAATTTTTGTTTTATTGAAAACCTTGAAACAAAAATAGACACACACATACACACAAAATACCCCTTAAAACATATTAACTTAATAACAACACACAAATCTATGTATATCTTCAAGTACTGAAGTTTTACCGTCCTAACAGGAAGAAATGTTCCAAACTGACAGCCACACACACACGCACAGACTTGAACTAAACTAAAAGAAAGATTATCCATGCTAAGACGTGTGGTTGAACCTGTGATTCTATTAAGTGCTGTCTGGTTTTGCCTTACCTTTACTTGATCTCTCAGCTGGGAAAACACTTGAATGCTTCCAGAAAACATTTTCTCCAAGCCATTTCTTTTTATCAGATTGTCTGCTAGAGACATGAGAACCAGTTTCAAAACTGTTTACTAGAAAAAAAGCCCTATAATATTCGGTATGCTTCTTCGTTTGCATGTTTTCTCTTAAAACTTGTTACTATATAAAGCTAATGGCCTTAACCCAGTCATTCCCCTATGCAAGAATGAGAAAAAGCACACTAATTTTTCTTTTGTCAAGTTCTTATAACCAGATCTGTTTTTACAATGCACTGCCTGCACTTCTTAAATCTGAATAAGGAAAAAGAGAGAAAAAGGAGAAAGAAAACAAAAAAAACAAACAAAAAAAACAGAGGAGAACCAATTTACATTAGTATCTTCATTACACTTAAAAATAACTGAAAAACCTTTATAACTTGCAAAGAAAATGATCCACCATTTAAACAGTACTATTTACTGTTTGAGTTGATATACTCCATCAGCGTTTCTTTTATTTTAGTCAGGTATATGTGTAGTTGCTTTATACTTTCCTCAAGGTTACTGGAAGTCATGTCTGGAACTTACACTGCTTTTTTCTGAACAGTTACAGTACTTTTCGAGTCAGAATTTTTTTGTCGCCTTTTGTAGCCGATTTTCCTTCAGATCCTATTTCTTTTTTCTTGGCATTCAAGCAGTGCACTTACTAGTCAGTTACTGAAATTTACTCAAGAAATCCAGGTCCACTGGCTTTCTCTGCTAAGTTTCTGTTTTTACACTGGAACAGCTACAACTGAGCTATTAATCAATGTGCAGCCATCTTGGAAGTCAGCAATACATAATTTCTTTCTTATTCTCAATAGTCCACTCTATCATCTTTATGGTCTTCTTTGGCCTATCAGCTTTTGTGATTGTGACGCAGGTAAACAGCTGAATCTTTCCATTCTGAAAAAGGCAGAGCAGACACAACCTTAGCTACTTACAGGTTCACAGGTAGGTACTAGGCTATCTGCCCGAGGGCATTTATAAGCCTAGCCAGAGCGTGTCGGCTTTCGCCGCCCCATTGATTAATTAACTGATCCTCTGTCAAGCAGAGCCAATGAAGTGATCCCAGGGGTGTATTTTCTGTTACCCATCCACTCATCAAGGTTTCTCTTGAAGAGTGTTAGTGAGGGCTCTGCCTGATGTAATTTGGAATTTTGTTCCAAAGTATGGGGAGTCTCTGTGACAGGAATCTATCCCTCCAGCATGTTCTATTTATTGTTATAGCGAGGTTTAGCTCACTAGAGCGCATGGCTCGCAGTGACTTGGATTTCTTTAGGTGGAGCATGTCCATCAATTCTGAGTTGGACATGGCTTTGTAAGTCAGGCAGAGATCACCTCTGAGTAAGCGATATGCCACTGACTACAGCCGGAGTTTTTTCAGTCAGGCTGCATAGGACATATGTTTGAGACCAGTAATTCACTTGGTGAGGTACTTTTGTGGTCTTTCCAGCAGTTGGAAGTGTCTTGTGAGGTACATCCCAAATGGGGCATTCTACTCTATGATGAGTCTAATGAGTGACGAGTAGAGGGGCACTATAACCTCTTTATTTCTAGATGCGAACCTTTAGTAATTAGATGGGCCACATAGAAGGATTTCCTAACTACTTTGGGAATATGATTGTCAAAGGAGAGATTACCGTCTACCTGGGTCCCCAGATCTCTTACTACCTCTTCTGTATTACGGGGGCTGCCACCTATGTGGCAATTCGTGGGTGTTTTGTTTTTCCCAAACGGGATGACTATGCATTTTTGGGCATTTAGCTTGAGGCCATGACTTTGACACCTCGTTTGGAGGATGTCCGTGCAAGCCGGACAGTCAATTATGGCTCCCAGTTTGCAGTCATCTGCAAACTTGGTTAGCCATAGTCCTCCTGTGTTTGCCTGTACTTCTGAGAAGTATATGCCGAACAGTAGGGGTCCCAGGACCGAGCCTTGCGGGACACCACTTGTGACTGGTTTAGAGTCGGACCTGAAGCCCACTACTCTTACCGTGTGAGTTCTGTCTGTAAGCCAGTTGGCAACCCATCTCATGATGTAGGGGTTTATGTTCAGGCTAGTGAGTTTTTCTGTAATACCTGAGTGGGGAATGGTGTCGAAAGCCTTGGCAAGGTCAAGGTAGGCTGTGTGAACCACCTTTCCCTCGTCTATGGCCTTGGTGACTGTCTTGAAGAAGTCAACCAGGTTTAGTAGGCATGATCTGCCCTTAAAAACAAACTGGGTCGGGTAAAGTATTTGGAGGTTCCCAATGTCTGTTAACGAGTTCCATGATGATGCGCTCCATAGCCTTGCAGACCAGGCTAGTCAGGCTTATGGGGCGATAGTTACCAGGGTCAGTTGTGGCCCCTCCTTTGTGGAGAGGAATAACCGTTGCTGTGCGCCATTCTATGGGCACATAGCCTGTGGAGAGGTTGAGGATGAACAGCGTGTTTAGGTGGGGGGGGGGGGTCAGTCCATTCTGTAGTCCGTGCAAGATGCAGCCTGGGACACCATCTGGTCCCATTGACGCTGTGTTTTTGGCTTTTGAAAGGGCTGTTTTACTTGTGCATCTGTGATTTTTGGGACACTACACATTTCTAGTATTGTTGTGGGTTCTTTTGGAGGTGAGAGGGGGGTGAAGTTTGCACTGAATCTATCTGCCAGGATGTTGGCAATATCAGTAGGTTCAGTATATTTTGTGCAACTTTGCACTAGTTCAGTGCATATCTGCGAGTTGCCACTTAGATTCTTAACATAGCCAAAGAAGGCTTTGTGGTTATCTTTTGAATCCTTGGCTATTTTTCTTTCGAAGTTAGCCTTGGATGATTTCATGAGGGACCTCAGTTTCTTACTGATAAGGGATGTCTTTCCTTCTTGGGATTTGCTTTTTTTTCTGAACTAGTTTCCTCCTTCTATTGTATAGCCTGTTTATTGCAGAAGTCCACCAAACTGGTTTCCTTCTCTTAGAGGAGTGAGTCTTGGTTTTGCTACGGATGGCACAATCCATGCATCCTTGTAGGTGCTCATAGAGTTCATTTGTAAAGGTTTCTGCATCTTGGGCAGCGTTATCCTTTAGAGTGGGGGCTGTGAAACTTACCACCTCTGTCTTAAGTAAGGTGAAGTTTGCTTTAGAAAATTTTTTTACTGTGGTTTCCTTAGCTGGGGGTGGTGGTGAGGTGTGGACATTCAGAGTGATTAGTTTATGGTCTGATCTAATCAGTGACGGGATGACCTCCGGTGTGGAACACCTGTCACCCATGTTGGTGATGACCAGGTCCAATATGTTTTCACCTCTTTTAGGGGAGTTTACCAGCTGATCCAGGGCGTTTGAGTAGATGAATTCCAAGAAGCGCTGGGCCTGGGAATTTGTACTCGAGTAGTTTTCCCAGTGAATGGTAGGGTAACTGAAATCGCCCAACATCAGGGTGTTTGCTAGGACCTTCATGTTTTCCAGTGTCTCCAGAAAGGTGGAGTGGTGGTCCTGGGTCATGGAGGGTGATATGTAGCAGGCCATAATTTGCATTGCAGATTTGCCCGATGTTAGTTGCACATGGATGATCTCAGAGGTATCTTGCTGCGCCACTAACATGGAGGTGTAGGCATCCTTGATGAATATGGATACACCCCTTCCTTTTGTGTTTCGGTCCGTGTTCTGTGGCCGAAACGTGTGGTATGACTTGTAGCCCGGTAGTGCTGGGGTGCTCTCTGGAGCCTTGAACCAGGTTTCAGTTACTGCACAGACGTCGACGTTCTCCATACTGAGGAGTGCTTTGAGCGCATGCATTTTGAGATTTAAACTCCCGGCATTGAGTAGCATAACCCTCAGTTTTTTGTTAATTGTTCTGTTTATGGAGGTGGGGTTGAATTTTGAGCCTTGCCTAAAAAAGGCACTATGGGGTCAGCAAGAGCCTTGGCCAGTATTCGAAAGCCTAGGGGTGACAGGTGCAAGCCGTCTCTTGCGAAGCAACGCGGCTTGTCGAGCATGTCGTCCCAGGCTAACAGACACTGGATCCCCTTTGAATGACACCAGAAGCTTAGCCAATTGTTGAAATTGATCATTTTTTTCTCTATACTGAGGTATCCTTCTTGGTGAAGGCAGGATGCTACTCAGGGTCAGGGTCATACCAGCCTGGGCTACATGATCAGAGAACTCTTCCATGTCTCTTCATGTAGTCCAGGGAGGTACGTCTCGGGTCAATCACACCAACATGAACAATGACAGAGTCATATTTGTACTTGTTCTGGAGTGACCTGAGTGCTTGTGTTATATGTGGTAGATTCTGGCTCCCGACAGGCAGCTAACAGTAACTTCTGCTTGTCCAGCCTAGTGAGTGGGACGTCAGTGTGCCTGACTATAGAGTCACCTATTACAAGTGTGTTAGGTATGTTATTTCACCTTAAGTGCTGTGATTGTGTGGCACAATGATTTTGTGTTTTATGTGCTGTCTGGTTTGTGACGGGAAGTGCAGGTTGTTTGGGTGTCTGCTTTGGAGGTCTCTGATGCTTTTGCAGGTTTTTATTTAGAGCCTCCGAGTATGATTATGTGTATTTATGTGCATTTTTTGCCAGTGCTGTTTTAGTAGGTCTGTGTGCGGCTGGAGGAGACAGCTTAGCTTCCAGTTTGGCTGTATAATTGCATCTCTCGCATATATTAGTGTTTTGTGGTAGGAGGAGAGGGTTGTCTGTGTACATGAGGCAACTGTAACATTGCCTCAGGATACCCAGATTCACCAGCTGGACTGGAGAGTGCACCTGAAGTTGCCCTTTGGTCATGCCTGAATAGTAGGGTGAGCTGCTTAGTCGCTTGGTTGGAGAGGGGTGAATAAAGAGCCTTGCCCTGCTGAGCAATCAGTGACAGGGTATATTAGTGCTTGCTATTAGGTCTGAGCAAATGCTGGGCTGTAAGATGCTTTCTGAGTGCTTAGGTTGAGAGTTAGACTAGTTTCAAGGGAAAAACTGAAGAGGAGACTTGGTGGAGCCGGGAATAATTGAACCGTAGCTAACCGGCATTGCCTGGTGCGCAAAACCGTGCAAGCGCGGTTTTTATAGTAGGGAAATGAAAGAGATAGAAATTAGCCCAAAATGGCCAATAAACTACTATCTTCTGGGCTGGAATCACTCCTCCAGGGACAGATAGGTTGCTCAAAGCTCCCCTCTCTCACAGGTGAACAGAGAAACTTCCTTCTATTCAAGTAAGGTATGGGCAACTCAGAAACTAGTACCACAGCCCTGAATTCAGCCCTAGCCTGAAAACTGGACTATACTAGCTTACGAAGGCGGGAAACAAGGATTTTTTTTTTGTTTTTTTTTTTTTTGAAAAGATAAGGCAAAAACAGTAAAAAATAGACTTAAAACAACTTTAAATGACTACAAACTATCAGAAAAGGCTATCACACTTTAGTGTGTAGCCTACAACAGTTAAATTACTTAAACAAAAAACTTTTTAAAAGTGCAGGCAGTCAAATAAGTACAATATGTGAAAAAAACAAGGTTTTAAATCACAATAAACACTGGAAAATATGTGTTTAGGTGGAAAACAGTTAAGTACAGCAAGAAAGTACAGAAAACTGATACGTAATCACTCCAAAGTCTCTCTCCTAAGCTAGAAGGCTTGTATCAGTTTAAGGCTTTCTAGTGCTACCAGTAGGTTAGTTATAGGAAAGATGGGAAACAAGCACAGATGTGGTCTTTTAAACCAGAAAGTTGAAAGAGACGGACAAACTGTCCAAATGGTCAATAAACTACAATTTCTGGGCCAAGAACCTCTCCTCTCATGGTAGACAGGCTACCTAGTGCTTACCACTCCCACTGATAAGCTAGAAGGCTTTCCTCCAACACAAAAAGTCTTGCAGGGCTCAGAAGCTTACCAACAGCCCTGGATACAGCAACTCTGCATCTGGACTAGGCTAGTTACAGGAAAGGTGGGAAACAAGCGCAAGTGCGGCTTTTAAACCGGAACGTTTAAAGAGATGGAAAAAATCTGCCTAAACAGCCAGTAGCTACAATTTCTGGATCAGGAACCACTCTTCTTGTGGTAGATAGGCTACCTAATGCTTACCACTCCTACTGATAAGCTAGTAGGCTTCCCTCCAAAACAGAAAGGCTTGGGGGGGGGGGGCTCAGAAGCTTACAAAGAGTCCTGGAATACAGCAAATCTGTACCTGGACTAGAATAGTTACAGGAAAGGTGGAGAACAAGTACAAACATAGGCTTTTAAGCCAGCAAGTTGAAAGAGATGGAAAACTGCCCAAATAAACTACAATTTCTGGGCCAAAACTCACTCTTCCCATGGAGGATAGGCTACCTGGTGCTTACCACTCCCACTGATAAGCTGGAAGGCTTTCCTCCAACACAGAAAGGCTTGGGGGCTCAGAAGCTTACTAACAATCCTGGATACAGCAACTCTGTAACCGGACTAGGCTAGTTATAGGAAAGGTGGGAAACAGGCACAAGTGCGGCTTTTAAACCAGAAAGTTGAAAGAGATGGAAAGAAACTGCTCAAACAGCCAATAACTACAATTTCTGGGCCAGGGACCACTCCTCTTGTGGTAGATAGGCTACCTAATGCTTACCACTCCCACTGATAAGTTAGAAGGCTTCCCTCCAACACGAAAAGGCTTGGGGGACTCAGAAGCTTACAAAGAGTCCTGGATACAGCAAGGGCTCAGAAGCTTACAAAGAGTCCTGGATACAGCAAATCTGTACCTGGACTAGACTAGTAACAGGAAAGGCAGGAAACAAGTGCAAACACAGGCTTTTAAATCAGAAGGTTGAAAGAGATGGAAAAGCTTCCCAAACGGGCAATAAACTATAATTTCTGGGCCAGAAACCATTCCTCCTGTGGTAGATAGGTTACCTAGTACTTACCACTCCCACTGATAAGCTAGAAGACTTCTCTCCAACACAGAAGGGCTTGGGGAGCTCAGAAGCTTACCAACAGTCCTGGATACAGCAAACCTTTACCTGGATTACACTAGTTATTGGAAAGGCAGGGACCAAACACAAAACGGGCTTGTAACCAGAAAGTAGAAAGAGATGGAAAAACTGCCCAAATGGCCAATGAACTACACTTTCAAGGCCAAAACCCACTCTTCCCGTGGTAGATAGGCTACCTAGTGCTTACCACTCCCACTGATATGCTAGAAGGCTTCCCTCCAACACAGAAAGGCTTGGGGGGCTCAGAAGTTGTCCTGGATACAGCAAGTCTGTATCTGGACTTGACTAGTTACAGGAAAGGCAGGAAACAAGCTTAGATTTTTTTTTTGTTATAGAAAAGCAGCCAAAACAGCAGTAAATACAATTCAAATTGTAGTGCAGGCCAGCACACCCGAGCGTGTAGCAACACTACGGCAAATACAGTTCAAATAAATGCAATTAAATTAACAAATGACTAAAAAACAAGTGCAGAAGGCAGTAAATTAGAAGGCTACTAACAAACAGTAATAAGTGCAGAGTAAGAGCGAATGAACAGGTAACAGCACGCAAAAGAGCAACTAAGACAGTTACAGTAAGAGCAGATGAATAAGATATATATATTATTTTGTTATTTTTTTGAGGGAAGGAACAGAGCAGGATTAAGAAGCTAAAGGGGTTGTCCTTCCCAAATGCTCTCTTTGTACACAGTAGGAGTGCCTGAAATCAGAATATGATTTCACGGCACTCAGTTGTGTGAGCAATTGAGATGGGCCCAGAAGGAGTATCCAAATACAAATCTACAAGAGGGGCAGGCAATTTCAAAGCCACCAACATTAATACCAAAACAAGAACAGGGAGGGTGAGTGGGGAACTAACTGTAGAGAGACAGCCACAACTTCAGTTGAATTAATATTCAGTGAAAAACACAAATAAATAAATTAAATACTATATTCCAGAGAGCAGATAAAAGTGTACTTAAATTCACTTATATATCCAGCTGGTTTCAAGTAGATGTTAGCCGGCCAAAGCTCTGATATTAAGCAGAGATAACTCAAAATGTACCACTTATATAAAGCAAGACAGGATGTTAGTGATGAGCTGAAACTACCCCCACTGCTATCAATGGCTACACAGAAATTCTAAAAAGTACTCTGTAGAGAGACAGCCACAACTTCAGTTGAGTTAATATTCAGTGAAAAACACAAATCAATAAATTAAATACAATAGGATATGCAAAAGAGCAGATAAAAGTGTACTTAAATTCACTTATACTTCCAGCTGATTTCAGGTAGATGTTAGCCGGCCAAAGCTCTGATATTAAGCTATTAAGACACTTGACAAAGAAAAAACAAAATATCCCTGGTAATGTGGGTCTGGTAATTAATACCTCAAAATAAGGTGGCAGCAGTATATACTTTTTTACTCAACTTTCCATAGCTCTACTATTTTTATTAAAAGGACGGAGCTTAGAAGAAGCCAAATGTTTAGAAGAAGGCTTATCACTTGAGACTGAAACCACCAGAAGGATCAGCAGAAGGATATTTGAACAAGAATTTGCAGTCCTTGACCACCTTGTAGAACCTGTCAGGTCTAAAAGGGACTGAGAATCAGGAGATATAAAAGCAGCAGAGATGTCCAAAAGTGCTGCCAACACAGGAGGAACTGTAGATGGCTTAGGGTCTATATTAGAACATCAAAGTTTCAAAACTTCGAATGTTCTAATATCGGCCCCTATTCAGCGAAAGCTGAAAACATTGAACATACAGAACAGCGAATGTTTTTGCTGTTCGAAAACACATACACACAACACAAGCACACCAAACAAACAGCAATCCACACACATACACCTAAAATCTTACACCTAACCCTACACTAAACTATACACACACCACTTACTATCCACTTACCTTAACCCAAACCCTAACTCTAAGGTTCGTCACTATCGCACACTCACCTCACCCGCGCCCTAACCCTAACTCACCTACCCCGCCCTAACCCTCACGTCCACACAATCGCACACTTACCTGACCCATGTCCTAATGCTAACTCACCTAACCCACCCTAACCCTCACATCCACACAATCGCACACATACCTAACCCGCGCCCTAACCCTAACTCACGTAACCCACCCTAACCCTGACGTCCACTCAATTGCACACATACCTAACCCGCACTCAATCGCACACTTACCTGAACCCGACCTGTAAACTTTCCACCACAGTGCTGAAAATACCGAAGCAACAGAAACGGACAGCCGAATTCTTTCCCTAGGAAAAAATCCGGTTTTCTGTTGCTTCGATATTTTCAGCTTTCGCTGAATAGGGGTCGATATTAGAACATTCGAAATTTTGAAACTTCGATGTTCTACTACAGACCCGATGGCTTAGGAGGCTCCATCTGTAGAAGCTTATAGTATCTCTTTTGGATGTCAGACCTGGGAGCAACCCACTTAAAGTACTCCATCATATGAGCAACAGTATCAGGGAATCTTGGCTCAAAGAATCTTCTTCCCCTGAATCACAGTGTAGAGGAGAAAGAAACTGATAGGAATATGCAAGGGATTCCTCCCTAGAATCTAGGTCCTCATCTAAGGAATCCAGTTTTCTTGTCTGCTTAACAGGTGTGGAAGACCAGGGAGGAAGAAGGCCTGACACCCCTTGAGGAGGCTTCAAGACCATCAAGGCATTATACAAGCTTAGAGTAAAAATCCTGCCATTCACACTGGGGATCTTTAGCAAAAAGGGTAATATGTTTGGTCTTTTGCTTTTTTCTTAAGGAGGACGTCCACCCTAACAACCCTCAGAAGCTCAGTCTCTTGACAGGACTCAATGATCATAGTATGAATCTCTTTCCCAGACTAATATCTGAGGATATGGAGCAGACATTTGAAAAGCTTCAGAGGACATGTGAGAATTTTATCCATGCTGGCTTCTGACAGGGTCATCAAAGAGGAATCTCCTGCAAGCTCAGGACATTCTTCAGAGTTTTCACTAGTTTCTACAAGGATATCCAGTGGAGGCTGGACAGCAACCGGATTAGGCCTAGATTTTTTGGCCTTCTTCTTGGAAGAATTCTGTCCTTTGGGATGGGAGGATTCTGCCATAGCACCCTGAGTAAGCAATTTAAGGTGATGGTTCTAGAGGTTTATGGAAAGGGAAGATAAGCGACTATGGATGGTCTTGCAAACAAACATCTGACATATAAAGCACTGTGTATAGTCATGGGAAGCACCTAGGCAAAAAAAAAAAAAAGACACTGGTCGTGACTTGATTTTTATTGGGAATCTGCCTCCCACACTGACATGTTCCCTTCTTAGATGACATGACAATTTTGAAAAAAATAAATAAATAAAAGAGAGGAAACCCCAATGAGGTACTTCTCTTAAGATGGTTTGGTAACTAGCACACCAAACAGGGGTTCAGACGAACGTTTAATAATAGCATTCAGACTGGCGGCAAAGAATTTCTCAGTATTTGCGTCCATATGTTACCGTTACACCCAACACGGGGAGCATATATGTGAGGTATAGTAACTATAAAATCTAAAGGCTTTGGTGTACTGGCGGAACACTGGGCTATCCTTGGTAATAGATCCCTGCAGTGAGGAATGCTGCAACAGTGATATGGAAGGAAAGCAATATTTAGAAAATGGGGGTTGAACAAATGGCAAGGAAGGTAGAATCATGAAAAGCTGAAAGTAGAAAAGAATTAGGCACAGGACTTCAATGATGCACCGGATGATAAAATAATAAATGGCAAAGAACGACAACTAAAGAAGAAGCTTTCCATCAGTTTGGGGAAATGATGTCTAAGTTCTAAGTACCTGTCAAACACAGTAACATAAACCACAAATGCTCCGGACATTGCCACTGTTGTACCACACCTGACTGCCTACTGTAGAATCAAAAGTACACTAAACACTAATAATAATTAATCAACAGGATTTTTCATAGCAGTATTATCTTCACAGTCCTTACTATACATTTACAGGCAAATGACAGCAGAAGCAAGCAATAAAACAGAGAATAAAAAAAAAAAAAAAAAAAAAAGAAGTTATGTACCTACCATAACGTTCCATGTTTGTTGTCCTTCATCTTGCCTTCCTTCTTGCTGGTGGGGTTCGGTGCTGATCCTCGGCTCTGACTCGGCCATTTACTATAGCTTGAGAGCTTATACTGGCACAAGGCTAACCCCTATCCCAACATGCCTAGCGGTAGCTACCCAGATCTTGTTTGTGATAGCCCACACCAGACAATAATAGTAAAAGGCAAATTTTACTAAGCTATTACACATAAGGAAACCTTGTGTACAAAGGAACAATCCACATTCAAAGGTTATTTAGAAAAAAGGAAAAAACAAGGCATGGTCAACTAACCTGGTATGTCAACAGGAAACTCAGTCAGTGTAACCAATAAAGGAATTCCTATCGATCCTCCAGGAAGGGGGAAGGAGGGGAGGGACGCAAGAAGGAAGGTGAGATGAAGGACAACAAACATGGAACGTTATTATGGTAGGTACACAACTTCTTTATGTTATGTTGTCCCCATCTCACCTTCATTCTTGCTGGTTGGGACCACGTCCCCAGCACCTGGTTCTTGAGTGGTTCACTGAAACAAACTCTTCAGGACCGTGGAACCAAACGATGCCCTGTTCCGGGAGACCACATCCACTTTGTAATGAGTGATAAAGGTATGAGGATTTGCCCATGTTGCTGCTGCACCGATTGAATCTAAAGGCAATTTAGTTTGGAAGGCAACAGAGGTAGCCAAGGCCCTGGTTGAGTGTCCTCTGGCTTTCCCTGGAAGCTTCTTATTACGCAAATCATAAGTATAGATGATCGTATCTGACAGCTACTTTGATAAGGTCAATTTTGAAACTGGAGAACCTTGCTTATTGTCAGCAAAGGACACAAACAATTGATCTGATTTTCTAAAGTCCTTGGTCTTGTGTAAATAAAAGCGTAATTGTCTATGAACACCCAATTGGTGAAGTCTACACTCTGCCTTACTGCCATAACTGAGTGATTTAAATTATACTCTGAACACACTTTTGGCAAGGAGCAGGGACTGGTTTCTGAGAGAAACTCTATCCTTGTGGAAGATGAGATACGGTGGGTGAAAAGATAAAGCGTGTAATTCAGAAACCCATCTAGCTGAGGTGATGGCAATCAAGAAGAGGGTTTTCTAAGAAAGAAATTTCAAGTGACAAGATGATGCTGGTTCAAAGGGTGGAAGAACCAGAGAGGCTGGTCTGGTTTAGGTCCGGGGGGGGGGGGTCTCTTACCAGGGGCTGTAAAAGGGTTGTACCTCATAATACTGCTTTGCACAACTTATGGGACATGATATTATAGCCCAACTCTCCCACATGAATATTGGAGATGGCAGCCAGTTGGACCCTAATGGTAGCTGCAGCTGCCCCTCGTTCGAGCGTTTTGGCCAGGAAATCAAGAATTT
This sequence comes from Protopterus annectens, assembly GCF_019279795.1. Taxonomy (NCBI): domain Eukaryota; kingdom Metazoa; phylum Chordata; order Ceratodontiformes; family Protopteridae; genus Protopterus; species Protopterus annectens. Next base: position 256,471,935 of record NC_056741.1, on the reverse strand, counting down.
TGGGAACAGGAGCAGTGAAGAGATCAATATCATATTTCTTTGCCCAATAAGAGAACCTCTTCCATTTGCTAGCATAAATCTTTATGGTAGTGGGCTTGTGAGAAGACACCAGGATGTGCTGTACTGCCGGGGAAATGCTGGGAAGCCTGGCTAAGACTGGAAGTGGAGAAACCAAGCTGTCAGCTTGAGAGTTTGGAGGGAGGGATGGAGCACACCTGACTGATGCATCAGGAGGACCGGAACTGGGTCCAGGATCCAAGGCTCCACTTGTAGATGATGGCAGAGAAACAGGAACCATTATCTGACGAGGCCAGTAAGGAGCAATAAGGATGAACTTGCAACCCAGCGACTTTGCTTTCTGAAGTACCTTGGGGATCAGAGGAAAAGGTGGAAAGGCATAAAGTAGTCCTGGAGGACAATTATGAACAAGTGCATCCCTGGGTGACTGTCCTGGTGGGGGGACCAAGGCGAAATAGCTGCTGCATTTGTTGTTGAGGGGAGTGGCAAAAAGATCAAAGCATGGCTGGCCCCATTTGCGAAAAATGAAGTCCGCAACTTCTTGCTTCAGGGACCACTCGTGAGACATGAGGATAGCCCTGCTGAGACTGTCCGAAGATATCGCCCATTGCCATATGGCCTCCAGTGGCGGACAGTCGGGCCTCCCTTCAGGAGTGCTAGAAGGGCCTAGTAGAGAACGTATTGCTGTCACCCTGCTGTTGCGACAGAGATACCACCGAGGGTGGCGTCTTCCATTATTATTTCCCCCTCTGCCCATGGGGGAAAATTCTCCACGTCAGGCAAAACTGCCTGGGATTTTCGAAACCACATTTTCCCCACTCTTCTGACCTTCACACCTGATGAGAGTCTCTTTTACCTGAGGCCCAAACAAGGACTGGCCATCAAAATGGGTATTGATAAAGGAGGACTTGAAGGGTTCAACAAATTGAAAAAGGAGGACTTGAAAGAGTTCCGCAAATTGAAAAAGGTGCATCCAGGAGTGTCTCCGCAAAGCAACTCCAGTACCTGCTGCCTTACTTGCTCCATCTGCCACATAAGAAATGAGCCTCATGGAGGAGTTAACCACTGAAGTCAAGGCCGCAAGCCAGGAAGCCGCCCTGTTCGCAACTCCCTCAGCTGTAGGATTCTGGAGGGTATCTCCCAACTCTTTTAGGAGATCCCTTTGAAGTCCCGTGAAGTGTGACAAATAATTCAGCGACCTGAGTGTAAAGGTCACTGAAGAGAACATACGTTTCCCATACCTGTCCATCGTAAGGGACTCCTTGTTCGGCGGATGGACAGATGAACTTTCTGCAAGTTCCTTTTTAGTGGCTGCTGCCACCACCATAGCATCAACAGGAACCCCTTTGGAAAGAAAGGACTTTTCTTCGAGGGCAGTTATAAATTTATTTGGTCTTAGCGGAACCGGTTCCCTGGTCTCTGGAGAGCTCCATGCCTTCCGACTCACTACTGACAAAAGTTGGTCAACATGTGGAGACACCCAAGAGGGGGAGGGTCGGGAAACAAATGCATTTAGGTAGACCGACTCGTCCTCAGAAGGGGCTAGGGACTTCCAGCCACCCCTCTAAGGATTTCCAAGATGTCCGAAAAAGAGACATCCTCAGAGGGGGTCCGTGGGGACCCTTCCAATTCATCCAAGTCTGTGTCTGAAGTGATGGACTCAGGAGAGTCCAGATGCTTCCTCTTACATTTTTTCTTCCAAGGGACCTCCTCCATATGTTCAGGGGACGTTTCGGAAGAAGTGGGTCGCCCAATGGGGCGTCCTGGGGCATAGGTTCCCTATGCTTGGAGGGAAGAGGAGGGTCAAAGGCAGGCACAGAGGGAGAAGGAGTCGATGGAGCCAAGGGTGGAGGGTCTCAGGGGACAGCATGCTCCTCATCACCCCGAAGGCACCACAGTCCCGAGCTGAAGGAGCCTCCGGCTCCAAAGAGCCTGGAGAACTCCTGCAAACCAAAAGTGATGGCTCCGAGGCTGATGTGAGAGCCGAGCTCACCGCCGCCAAAAATCCGAGAGGGAGAGCAGACTCAGACAAGGGTCCGATGCCACTTCCCCCCTCGGAGCAGACGAGAGAGTTTCGGTGCCCAGATCCCTCGATGGACTGAGACATCGAGGAGATCGAAGCAGGAGTTGGAACCGCTAAAGGAGAAGTAACCGGAGCCGACGGTTCCACCACCACGATGTCTATGCACTCTGGCTCTGAGCTCAAGAGAGTCGGAGGAGGAACCGATAGAGAAGCTGGCTGGGCCAAAGGAGTCAATTCTTTATGGGCTGGGCTCGATAGCAATTTGGCAACTGCCTGTGACTTGAGGAGCTATTAACCACTCTCTCCACATCATGGTCCAAAACCTGGAGCACCAAGAGGAGTGAGAGGAGGACCGGTGACTAACTGCCCCAGATTGCAACAGTGCACGGGCTTCAAAGACGGAGACCTGGTTCTTTTATGGGTCCGGACTGGCTCCGAAGTCACTGATGGAGCCGCCGGAGACATAGCTTTGTTGGAGCCGACACTGGGAACAGACACAGCCGAAGATTTGACAACAGATTTGGGTTGCTACGAAATCGGAACTGTTGAGGATGGTTTGTGGGATTTGTCAGACTGTTTTACTGGCTGAGGAACCAGAGACAAAGGATCCTCAGGGTTCTTCAAAAGGCCACACAAATCAGTTTATTTTTTCTCTCCTGCAGGACTCTAGAACTGAAAGCATGACAGATGGAGCATGAGTCCTGCAGGTGAACAGACCCTAAACAGCATACCCAGCTCATGTGCCCATCCGTAAGGGACATTTTTTGGCAGGGTGAGTCACACTTCTTAAAGACGGAGGGTTTTGACTCTTTGGACATGCTGGATAAACAAAGAAGACACAAACAGCAAAAATAAGGCTGTAATGGCAACCAATACACAACTACAAACACTACTAATAGCAAGGAAATTTTTTTTTTTTTTAATTAGGAAAAAGAAGAAGGGAGAGAGCCTCTAAGTAAAACAGCGACTCCCCCAACAGGAGATCCTCTAATTTAAACGGCTACTCCAATAGTTAGAGAGGAAGAGAAGAAATGAACCCTCTAAATTAAACGGGCTCAAGGGGAAAGCAAGGCCTAAGAAAACGACAGCCAAGACTAACTCAAAAAACAACAGCAGAGGAAGGTTAGAAGGTTTTTAGACTAAAACAGGACTAATATATACACCAACAAAGTAATTGAACTAGTAAAACCTTGGTAAATATGACAGCAAAATATGAAAAAACTCTAAATACTTAGCCTGAGCCAGTAGTCGCAATCTCGAAGCTGCAAGCAGCAAACGAGATCTGGGTAGCTACCGCTAGGCATGTTGGGATAGGGGTTAGCCTCGAGCCAATATAAGTTCTTGAGCTGCAGTAAACGGCCGAGGCGGAGCCGAGGACTGGCACCAAACCCAACCAGCAGGAAGAAAGGCGAGATGTGGACAATATAACATACAATGATTTGCTGTCTGATTTAGTTGTTCAACTTTTAGATCCTGTGAAGTAAATTCAAATAAGAAATGCATAAAGGAGAACTGCACCCAAAAACTGAAAAAAACAAAAAACATGTTTTTAATCAAATCCTGAACTTTTCTGCGTTACTAATGTCTCTGTATCAAGGTAAGTAGTCATTATTTTCTAACCTGCTTTATCCCAAAATGCCCTGAATGGGGGTCGCCATGGGTGGCATGATTTTATTTTATAGTCAATGTTTTTGTCTTCATAATTTCATGTTAGAGGGACAGAAAAAAATCCTTATGAAGAGGATCATTTATTGTCATTTTCTCTCTCATCAGTTTCACAACAGTGCTTTGAATGCCAGCTTTTCAACGCAAGCATCAATTCACATTTTTAATTACTTTGCTTCCTTTAATTTTCATTACTGGCCATCTCTGTAACCGCATTTTAAGGAATGCGTGAATGACAGGCTTGAAAATATAGCTGAATTAACTGTTCTTTTCAAAGTAACAAGTGTTCAGTGTTGAAGTGTGAGAAATTTGACCCCTGTGATTAATAGGTGTTACTTGGGCTGATACGGTTTGTGTTGCATTCACAGATTTAAATATTGTAGCTAGAATTAAAGACTTTGATGTTAATCTTCTTTCCCAAACTCACTGACTTGTCTCAATAAAACACTGTAAGCAATGCAGAAATGCTAACAAAACACCAGAAGAAATATGCATGTTTACAGAAATTACAGTGTAGAAAAAATGCAAAATCAAATACTGACAGAAAATAAAGAAGAGTTGGAATATTTTTTTTTTTTTTGCCTTTAATAAACACTCAGTGCCACAAAGAAAGGCTTTTGTATCTGAAAACTAAGTTTGAAAGCCCTGCCTTTGTTCAGACTTCAGGTTACACTATTCAACTGAGGTGTGATGCTGGCAATCTGCAACTTTCTATAAAGGTTTCAAGCTTGCATAAACTAAAGCACTGCCGGTGATTCCCTGTTGGGTGAGTAAAGTAAACATACATTTTTGTCTGTGACTTGCTGATAGAGCTGATTTCTGTTTTATCTGCTCTATTTTGTTTTCTGTTTTAAAACTGCTTGGCGATTTTGTTCTATGTGAGAGGTCGATACAAATTATCTAGGCTGCACATTTCACATTTTTTTCCATTGGTTAAAATGTTTCTTGACTGCATTTTAAAGTGTATTTTAACTAACTGCTGCATTATTTTTGCTTTTTACAGTTTGTGACGGCATCATTTTCTGCACTTGATTTCAACTGTACTGTTAGCCTAGACAGCACAGACTAGATTCAAATCTGTTGAATCTAGCCTGTAATTGATATACTTGAGCACTAAACCAGACATCTTACACCAAGAAGGGGGGTTCAATGTGTGCTTTCCTATTGGCAGATTAGCTTAAAAGTGTTTATTTTCACCTGTACCTAAGCCTTGCGTTTGACTGTTGCTGTGCATGGTGGGTTAGCGGTGCCCTGTATTAGATGCAAATGCCTTGAAACACAATTTTTTCAGAGACATCTGTCAGTGGAACCCTCCCAAGCTTCCCTGCTACACTACAGGCAACTCAGCTGCACATTGAGCAGTGCTGCAACACTTATCATCCCTACCCTTCAATAGAACAAGCCCTTTGTTACTCCTAGAGCAGAAAACTAGTCTAACTAACCCACTTCCTTCCCTAATAGTACATACGTTAAAAAAACTGCTATAATGGATGGGCACTTTCCCATAGTTTCTCCGGCCTAGGCTTACCATACGTCCGGTTTTCCCCGGACATGTCCTCTTTTTGTGCTCCTGTCCGGGCGTCCGGCCTGTTTTGTCGTTTTGAGAGATTTGTCCGGGTTTTACAATCCCGAGGCAGAATTCAATTCTACGTATGCGCGGAAGGTAGAAGAGCTCGCGAGAGTCGCGAGACTGTGTTTGCGCAGGGAGAAGCGCAGGACTGTGCATGCGTTAGGGAGGAGGAGGAGGTCTCAGCCACATAGCCGATCTGTCATCACAGAGTGAGTGTGTGTCGGTGTCGGAGTCTCCGTTTTGGTTTTCACTACTCATTCTGGTATGTTTTTTTTTTTAAGTCAGTTTAACTTACTGGTGTTAAGTTAATATTCATAACTTAGTGTTAATGATGGATAGTTGTTTCTTGCCGACGATGGGCGAGTTGTTGCGTTGCGGTTGAATACATTTTGGCCATGCCATGTGTTGTGTACTTCGCCTTTGGCTTTCTGGGTTTTTGGAGTTACTTATTATGGTAATTTGGTGTTTTAATCATCTCTGCATTTTGCAAATCGGTCTTTAATGATGGATAGTTGTTTCAATCTTGCCAATGGATGAGTTGCGGTTGAAAACATCATTTTGGCCATGCCATGTGTTGTGTACTTCGGCTTTCTGGGTTTTTGGAGTTATGTAAATTTGGTGTTTTAATCTCGGCGTTTTGCAAATCGGTCTTTTAGTAAATTCGGCTATTAGATGTAGACCTGTTCTTATACCTCTAATGAAGGGATTTTATTTTTGTGATTTTTGGTCTCCTAAAAAGACTGCTGAGCTTTGGAGCCCCCATTTAGATTATCTTTTTTGAAGCCACTTGAATTAAAGTACAGTAAACAAAATTCTGTGTCTCAAATTTAGTGCTTTGTCTAATTTTAGGGAGCTTTAATATGAAGGCATGGGGTTATTATTCATATCATAGATAAAACTGAATACATCATTAAGATGTGAAATACGTTCAACAGATATGGTTTCAGTGAGTGCTCACAGTATGGCATATGGCATGCTTATATTATAGATAGTTATTTCTCATAAATGCTATTGGAAAGGGTCATTATACTGATATTATTTTTACATGGTTTCTTATCCCATTATTGGAAAATGTTTAGAATTCCTAAAGTGTATATGAATGAAGTGAATTTTCCTTTTAGGTCACTCATAAAAGCAACAGGGTCCAAGACTGAACCCATGACCATAATAGAAGAAAAAATGCTGATCCTTTTTTGTTTAGGATGTCCTCATATGTGGAAGTTACTTTTGATCCAACAGACCATGTCAGCACTGTTCTTATAGATGCCAGGCACTGTTTTGTTATTCTGGGGATCAAATCCCTTTATACTGTGTCTGCCCAGGAGGAATGGATATTCCAACTTGTCAATTTAAGGTGTATGGGTTAGCTGACTGTAGATGAGTTGTTTATGATATTTTGTTTCTGATTTTAAAGAACAAGTACTTTGTATTTCCTGAACACTAGTATTGTCAAACCCAAGGGTAGCAATGGGTTACTATTTGGCCCCAACTTTTGCTAATATTTTTGTGGCCCAGTAGGAAGAAGCATATGTGTATCATGGTATATACATACATTATCTTGTGATTTGTCAGCATAAGTTAGATATCTTGGTTATTCATGTATTTTTTTGTGTAGGGTACAGGTTTGTGAGTTGGTAGTTGCTTGGGGTTATCCAGTTGACAAAGCTTATTCAATGGTCAGTGTGGTTATTATCAACAGATATACCAGATAGCCACCTCTTGTTTACAATACCATGTTACCCTATGCCCAGGACAGTAGAGGTTTAAAGTCCAATATTAAAATGGCAGTAGACATGTTAGCCTGAATGTTCTTTGTATTGTTAGCTAAGGAGGGACAAGCTTGGCTACTACTTGGTTGGGAAACACCCTAACAAATACCAGGAGCTGATTTTAAACTTTTTCAGTATCCCAAGTCTAAATGAACATATTAGTGTTAAATCTGAACTAAAAGTGAATCCGTTAAAAATCACCAGTGGTCAGGCTAACTCAGCATTCCTGATTTAAGATAAGCATGCCCTGGCCTGGCCACAACTTACATGGGTGACCCATGTGAATACCAGCAGCTGGTTTTATGCTTTTTATAATCTGATTTCTATGTGTATATGTAAACAGGAATGTGATTCTACATTTTTGTCTTAACAATGACCGTTTTTTTTTTTTTTTGTTTTTGTTTATTGCTGTTAATGTACATGCGATGGTTCATTTATTTTCTGGAAAAGTTAGTATATATGTACTACATATTGAAAGACTGTGTAAGCAAGTTTTGGGGCCAATCAAAAAATAACCAAACACGAAGCTACTTGTGTTTATAATGTGGAACTGTGATGTTCTGCATTACTAAAAGACCTTTTCTTTTTTTTTTTTGTCTTCACCTAGCCTTTTGCCCCACCAAAGAATCTATCGTCCTCTTTTTCGTATAACCAAATATGGTAACCCTACTCCGGCCAGCCTAACTGACATGGACATCCTCAGGTAATGTAGTAATTGCCACATGTATACTGACAACCACTTGCTCCTAAAACAAATATCCTATGTGAGAAATGCAATTACACTATAAAATTGGAGTCAATTCTCTCACATAGCAAACCGGACATCAAACAGGTTTGTCAGCACACACACTTCACCTCTCACACAAAATACGGTCACAACACATAAACCCACATACACAGAGGTGCTCACTAGAAGCCTACCAAAAGATCGGAGGCATCCCAAACATAAGCCAGTTCCACAAACTGCTATGCAAATAGTAACCACTACACATACAACAGTGTCTCTGCAAATAGGCCCCTGAGACAGAACACTTCAAAACCTAAGTCCTAGTCATAGGCAACTCAATAGTGAGACACAGAGATGTCCACCTCACTAAGCCGGACAAAGATAAAGTCACAGTCAGCTGCCTGTCAGGTGCCAGGATCTGTCAAATCACACATGCACTTGTAGTCCCTGTTGGGGTGAATGACTTGAGATATACCTCTCTGGACTACATGAAACATGACTGAACTCTCAGATGGTGTGTCCCAGGCAGGAATGACTCTAGCCCTAAGCAGCACTCTACCTTCACCCAGGATGATGCTACAATATAAAGAAAAAATTATCAGTTTCAACAATTGCCTGAGCTTCAGGTGTCAGTCCAGGAGGACCCAGTATCTGTCAGCCTGGGAAGACATGGTCGACAGGTGATGCTGCTTTGCCAGAGATGGTCTGCACCTGTCTCCTCTATGCTTTCAGATACTTGCAAAGGCACTTGCCTCCCCCATAGTACCTTTTTAGGCAATGTCGAAACAAAAAAATTTCCAACATAACAAAATCCACTTGAGACAAAAAAAAAAAGTTATGTACCTACCATAACATTCCATGGTTGTTGTCCTTCATCTTGCCTTCCTTCTTGCTGGTTGGGTTCGGAGCAGATCCTCGGCTCCGACTCGGCTGATTTACTATAGCTCGAGAGCTTTTACTGGCTCGAGGCTACCCCTTATCCCAACATGCCTAGCGGCAGGTACCCAGATCTGATTTGTAATAGCCCACACTAGATATACATAGTAAAAAACAATTTTTACTAAGTTCCTATACATCAAGGTAGAAAGGAAAGAGAAAAAGACAATGCATGGTTAACTAATCTGGTATGTCAGCAGGAAACTCAGCCAGTGTAACCAATAAAGAACTCCTCTCGAACCTCTAGGAAGGGGGAAGGGGGGGATGCAAGAAGTAAGGCGAGATGAAGGACAACAAACATGGAACGTTACGGTAGGTAAAAAACTTCTTTATGTTATGTTGTCCCATCTCGCCTTTGTTCTTGCTGGTTGGGACTGCGTCCCCAGCACCGGATTCTTAGGTGGCTCACTCGAACAAACTCATCAGTACCGTGGAACCAAAGGATGCCCTATTCCGAGAGACAACATCCACTTTGTAAAGAGAGATAAAGGTATGAGGATTTGCCCATGTTGCAGCTGCACAGATTGAATCTAAAGGCAATTTAGCTTGGAAGGCAACAGAGGTGGCTAAGGCCCTGGTTGAATGCCCTCTGGGCCTTCTTGGAAGCATCTTTTTAAACAAATCATACGAATAACTGATTGTATCTGACAGCCATTTTGATAAGGTCACTTTTGAAACTGGATAACCTTGTTTATTGTCAGCAAAGGATACAAACAACTGGTCTGATTTTCTGAGGTCTTTGGTCCTGTGTAAATAAAAACGTAATTGTCTATGAATATCCAATTGGTGTAATCTATACTCTGCCTTGTTGCCGTAACTGGGGAAGAACACAGGAAGCTCAATGGACTGATTTAAGTTATGCTCTGAACAAACCTTTGGCAAGAAAGAAGGATTGGTCTTAACAGAGACTATCTTTGTGAAAAATGAGATATGGCGGGCGAATAGACGAAGCATGTAATTCGGAAACCCATCTAGCCAAGGTTATAGTAACCAAGAAGAGAGTTTTCCAAGATAGAAACATCAGGGGGCAAGATGCTGCTGGTTCAAAGGGAGGCAGAACCATCGAAGCTAAAACCAAGTTTAGGTCGCGGGGTGGTTCTCTTACCAGGGGCCGTAAAAGTGTCATACCTCGTAAGAATGCTCTGCACAACTTATGGGGCAATGTTAGAACCCAAGTCTCCTACATGAAAATTGGAGATGGCAGCAAGTTGGACCCTAATAGTAGCTGCAGCTGCCCCTTTTTCAAAGGTTTCGGCCAGAAAGTCAAGAATCTTGTGAACAAGGAGCCGTAAAGGGATCAATGTTATTACTCTTGGTCCAATAAGAAAACTTCTTCCACTTGCTAGTGTAAATCCTCCTGGTAGTGGGCTTGTGGGAGGACACTACGATGTGTTGTACAGCAGGGGAAATGTTTGGGAGCCTGGCTAAGACTGGAAGTGGAGTAATCAAGCAGTCAGCTTGAGAGTTTGGAGGGATGGGTGAAGCCCGCCTGACTGATGCGTCAGGAGGTCCAGAACTGGGTCCAGTATCCAAGGCTCTAGGTGAAGATGATGGCGAAGAAATGGAAACCATATCTGATGAGACCAGTAATGAGCAATGAGGATGAGTTTGCAACCCAATGATTTTGCTTTCTGAAGTACCTTTGGAATGAGTGGGAAAGGTGGAAAAGCATATACTAGTCCTGGAGGCCAATTGTGAATAAGTGCATCCCTGGGTGACTGTCCTGGAGGGGGAACTAGGGCAAAGTAGCTGCTGCATTTGTTGTTTAGGGGAGTGGAAAAAAGATCGCAGCATGGCTGGCCCCATTTGCAGAAAATCAAGTCCGCAACTTCTTGCTTCAGGGACCACTCGTGAGGCATGAGGATAGCCCTGCTGAGGCTGTCCGCTATCACGCTGGATTTTCCGGGAATGTGCGTCGCTATCAGAAAACGTTGGGAAGGCATCGCCTACTGCCATACTCGAAGAGCCTCCCTACACAAGGGGTAAGAGCTGGTTCCACCCTGCTTGTTGATGTACCATACCACTGACACATTGTCTGTCTGGATTGCAATGGTCCCAGTAGGTAGAGAGTCTTGAAGTGCTTGCAACATCAGAAGCACCGCTCTTATCTCTAGAATATTTATGTGCAAATGGTACTTGTGAGGTTGCCATGTTCCTTGGACAGTCCATCCCCGATAATGCCCCCCCAGCCTATCTGGGAAGTGACCGTGGTCACTGTGTCTACTGGATGGGGGTCTAGAAAGGGTCTGCCTAGAGTCACCTGGGGAGAGACAAGCCACCATAATAGTTCCTTTTTGCAAGATTCCATGATCAAGATCATGTGTGACATTGGCAAATCCTGAAAAGACCACTGAGAAAAAAGAAGCCACTGTAGAATCCGCAAGTAGAAGCGTGATAAAGGAACTACCATAATTGCTGCAGCCATTGAGCCCAGTACTTGTAAGACTTGTCTTGCCTGAACTCTCGTCTTCTTTATGAGAAACGAAACTTGCTAACGAATGGTTGACACCCTGTCTTGAGGCAGTTTTGCTATCATGCGTCTTGTATCTAAGTCTGCCCCTATAAAGGTGATGCCTAACTGGGAACAATTTTGGATTGTGTAGTCCTGTGCTTTGATTAGTTGATGCTCGGTGGTAGCAGTGGGGAGCCAGTCGTCTAAATATGGAAACACCTGGAATACTAGATGCCTCTAGTAAGCTGTGACCACTGCCATACACTTGGTGAACACCCTGGGGGCTGTGGTGAGACCAAAGGGCAGGGCCCTGAACTAATAATGACTGGCTCCCAGCCGAATGTGTAGGAATCTCCTGGATTGCCTGTCCATTTTTATAAGGTAGTACGCGTCCTGGAGATCTATGGAGCACATCCAACTGTCCTGACCCAAGAAGGGAAGAATGGACTGCAGTGTCACCATCCAGAACTACGTCTTTCTTACCGATTGGTTTAGTTTGCTGAGATCTAAAATGGGTCTCCAGTCCCCTGTCTTTTTTGGAACTAAAATGAACCATGAGTAAGTTCCGGATCCAATTTGATCTGCAGGGACTTCCTAGATGGCTCTTTTTACTAGCAATCTTTGAACCTCTAGGATTGCATGATCCTGAACCCAACCAGCAAGAACGAAGGCGACATGGGACAACAAAACATCTAAAGGTTTTGCTGCTTAATGCAAGGAGTCTGAATTTGGAAGATGCTGATGTCTGTGTTGTCAATGAGACATGGTTCAAGGCTGGGGAAAGCACCCCAGCCTTACAAGGCTACAATGCCTTCCACAAGTTTAGACTTCAAAATGAGCATAAAAGAACCAAAGGTGGAGGTCTATCCATCTTCACTAAATGCAATCTCGAGCACTGACTAGCATTTCTATGGTATTGCACTGGGATGAAATGGCTAGGCTTAAAATGACCTCTGGGTCAATAGACTAGTATCCTATGATCTTCATTAAGATACAAGTACATCTCAAGATTGGTCAAACAGTACGAGTCCCTCCAAAGTACAGTTGTGTACACTTGCCCTAAATGTAGATGTTCAATTGTATTCACTGTTGGAATCATCACATTTGGGTTATCCTGCCGGGGTAGCCCTCAGTCGGCCCCAATACCAGAGGCTTAGTATTTCTGCATCTGTTGCTGTCGCTCCAGGACTGACGTCAGGTCGTCAGTGGTATAAAATCAGGCAGCTGACGCCATTACATCAGTTTTTCTTGCCCTGTCAGGAGCCTCCCAAATAGGGAGGTAGGTTATGGTGGATGAACACCAACAGTAGAAAGTAAATACCAAAATAAAAGGAATCCCTGTAAGGAGAGAGAGAGAGAGAGAGAGAGAGAAGGGGGATGGAGGGAGGGAAACCAGGACTGCAACAGTGAATACACTCTAACATCTACATTTATGGTAAGTGTACACAACCGTACTATTTTCTTCGTGTTTCACTGTTGCAGTCATCACATTTGGGTTGATTCCCAAAGCTGAAAAAAATAAATGGGTGGAGGCAGTCAAGAAGACTGTGGGCTGGCTAGGATGCCCTGCAAGACTGCGATGGCAAAGCCTACCCTGGATTTGGAAAAGATAGGCAGGTGGTAATGCTTAGTGAAGGTATGAACAGATGTCCATGTTGCAGCCTCCAGGATGTCCCTGGTGCGGACGCCTCTGAGAAATGTTGCAGAAGTGGAGGTTTCTCTGGTGAAATGTGTCCTGACCCCTTTGGGGTGGTTTCCCATGCTGTCTGTACCAGAAATGGATGCAATGTGCTATCCATTTGGAGACTGTTTGCTTGGATATGGCCTTGCCCTCAGTTCCTGCTGCGAAACTGACTAGCAATTTATCAGTTTTTCCTGAAAGATTTAGTCCTGTCCAGATAGAATCTGAGCTGTCTGTGTACATCTAGAAAGTGCAGAATCCTTTCCCCCTTGTTTGTGGGTTAGGGAAGAAGGTGGGCAAATGTATGGATTGGTTGAGAACCACACTGGACAACACTTCAGCCATGAAGGATGCATTAGTCCTGAGTGAGACTCTGTCAGCATGGAAAATGATGAAGGGCTTTACAGCCACAAGTGCTTGCAACTCTGATACTCTTCTAGCTGAAGTGATGGTGAGAAGTAAAGTTGTTTTCCAAGACAGAAATTTTAATTCTGCTGAAGCTGCAGGTTCAAAAGGGGTAGGGTGAGCTTTTCCAACACAAAGCTAAGGTCCCAAGCTGGGTAAGGAGCTCTTCTGGGTGGCTTTAAGCTGTTAGCCCCTCTTAAGAACTGTTTGATGAGAGGGTGTGAGAAGAGAGGAGGCTCTGCGCTGTAAACAGCAGAGATGGCAAAGGCATGAATTTTAACAGAAGAGAAGGAGAGACCCCTGTGTAGTAGGTCTGCCAGGTAATCCAGGATGAGAGAGGTAGGGAGGGCTGTCCCGTTCTGGCTCCATTGACCTGGATCCAGGTGCAAAACCTTTTCCACTTGTCAGCATAGGATTTCCTTGTGCTGGGGTGTATGCCCTCACGTAGAACATCTAGAACTTGTTTGCTTAGGCTGGCAGCTTGAGGGGTGGTCAAGCTGCCAGGTTGAGGGTCTGCAATTGAGGATGCAAGAATTCTCCATTCCCCTGGGTCAGGAGTGTAAGAATCTGAGGTAGGTGCCATGGTAGCAGGGGTGACAGGCTGCGCAGCAGTGGGTACCAGTGCTGGCGTGGCCAGTCTGGGGCAATCAGGACTGCCCTCGGCTTTTCCTCCCTTATTTTGAGCAGTACCCTTTATATGAGTGGTAGAGGGGGAAATGCATAGACCGAGAGGTTTACCCACTGGAAGGATAGGGCATCTACTTTCCAGGCCTTGCTGTGAGGCTCCCTGGTGCAGAATTTTCTGAGCTGATGATTGGAGTGGGAGGCAAAGAGGTCGACCTTCGGGGTACCCCATTTCTGGGTTACAAGGTTGAAGGTGCTGTGGTTTAGCTGCCACTCGTGTGGGTCTAGCAGGTTTCTGCTTAAGTTGTCTGCTACAGAGTTGAGAGAGCCTGGCAGGAATTATGCTAGCAGGTGTAGCTGTATGGCTAAGGCCGTGTACCAAAGGGTCATGGCAAGCCTGCAGAGAGGATAAGAGCATGTCTCTCCCTGCTTGTTGATATACCACATCACTGTGCTGTCTGTCTTGATCAGTAGAGGCCCCGGGGAGAGTAGGGGTCTGAAGGCTGCCAGAGCGTACTGAACAGCTAACATCTCTTTTTGGGTGATGTGCAGATGCATTTGATTTGGGCTCCAGTGGTCCTGAATGCATCCCAGGCATAGTCTGCTGCGTCTGTGGTGAGGGTATCAGTGGCGTGGGGTTGTGAGAAGGGAAGTCCCTGGATATGGTGGCAAGCTGCTGCCCACCAAAGAAAATATTTCCTTAGACAAGGTATCATTGGTATGAGAGTTTCCAGGTCTTCAGAGTGTTGACACCAAAGGCTTTTTAGGTACCATTGTAGTTTCCTCATATGCAGTCTGGCATATGGAATGAGTAAGATGCAGGAAGCCATGAACCCTAGAGCTTGCAGGATTTTCCTTGCGGTTAACTGGGTTCTGGTGGCTAGTTGAGAGAAGTAGTCTGTCAGGTAGGCTTGTTTTTCTGGAGTAAGCAATGCCATCTCGGATGCTGTTTCCAGGCTTTCTCCCAGGAATACAATTTTTTTGTGTGGGGACTAGTTTTGATTTCTTTTTGTTGATAGTATACCCCAGGGAGGTCAGTAGGTCCTTTACAAAGGTCAGGTGCTGTAAAAATAAGTTATGTCTTACCATAACGTTCCATCTGTATTGTTGATCCTCGTTCAGTCATTATGTATGGGTAACGGTTCCGACCGCGGAACAGAGCCGGCCATTTTCCAAGCTCGCGTCAGCTACAAACTCTCGAGCTAAACTCTTACCCATAATCCCCCTCTCCCTGTTACCTCAGATTGAGTTTGCAAGTCAAAAGAAGGTAGAGGTCACCTCTGGTCAAATGACCTAAGAGAACTGGATGGCGAGATCCACTAGAAGCCACAGGAGGGGAAAGGAGGGAGGGTCGTAATGACTGAACGAGGATCAACAATACAGATGGAACGTTATGGTAAGTCATAACTTCTTTATCTGATATTGTTAATCCTCGTTCATTCCTTACATATGGGACAGAGTCCCCAGCTACCTCTATTCCTGGAAGGCTCTCATGGAAGGACATTCCTGAGCACCATAGAACCAAAAGATGCTCTTCCCCTGGAGGCCACATCCAATTTGTAATGATTGATGAAGGTATGAGACGTAGCCCAAGTTGCAGCTGCAGAGATGTCATGTAAAGAAGCTCTGGCATGGAAGGCATCAGAAGTTGCCACCGACCTTGTCGAATGAGCCTTCATGGTAGTAGGCAACGGAATATTACATTGTGTATAAATGAAGGTCACACAGTCTTTCAACCATCTAGCTAATGTGACTTTAGCAACAGCAGATCCTAATCTAGGTCCAGAATAGGCCAAATATAACTGGTCAGATTTACGAGAGAACCTAGTCCTGTTTAAGTAAAAACGGATTTGCCTGTGAATATCTAGGGTATGTAGGCAATACTCTCCTCTGTTTGAATGATTGGGAAAGAAAACTGGCAATTCAATGGTTTGATTAATGGACATTTCAGAGATCACTTTTGGCAGGAATGAAAGATTAGTTCTCAAAAACACTCTATCTCTATGAAAAATCAAGTATGGACTCTTGATGCATAAAGCTTGAAGCTCAAGGATACGTCTGGCAGAAGTAATGGCGACCAAAAATAAGAAGTTATGTACTCACCATAACGTTCCATCTGAGTAGGTAAACTTCATTTGTCAGCAACCTATGGGTTATCGGATCCATATCGGATCCGAGCCGGCAGCTTCCAACAGCTAAGATCTGAGCTCCAAGCTTCTCCCCCTTACCCATAATCCCCTGCTATCCCTTCCTGACCTCAGATCACGTTTGCTTATCCATAAACCATACGATACCAAGAACCACCTCCATAACTCTAACCTAGAGACAATCCACCATGAAAGCAGGAGTCCTTTGAACATACATATAGGTTAGGGGGACGGAAGGAGGGATGGTTGCTGACAAATTAAGTTTACCTACTCAGATGGAACGTTATGGAGAGTACATAACCTTCTTAATCTGAAGTGGTTAACTTCATTTGTCCATCAACCTATGGGACAGAGTCCCCAGCTACCTGATTCTTGGGAGGTCCTCATGGAAGGATGTTCCGGAGCACTGCTGAGCCAAAGGATGCTCTTCCTCTGGAAACAATATCCAACTTGTAATGGTTTATAAATGTATGAGATGAAGCCCAAGTGGCTGCTGAACAAATGTCATCCAACGACACCCTAGATCGAAAAGCAGCAGAGGCAGAAATCGACCGAGTAGAATGGGCATGGACTCCCTGAGGTGCAGGCTGGCCAGAACTCTCATATGCCAAAAGAATACATTGAGAAATCCATCTGGACAATGTGACTTTTGATACAGGTTTTCCCAAAGAGGATTTAGCAAAGGATACAAAAAGCTGGTCTGATTTCCTGTGATCAGCTGTCCTGTGCAAATAGAATCTTAGTTGCCTATGTACATCTAGAGAGTGCAACTTGTATTCACCTTTGTTCTGATAATTTGGAAAGAAGACTGGTAAATTAATAGATTGGTTGATATTAAACTCCGAAGCAATTTTGGGCAGAAAAGAGGGGTTGGTCCTGAGTGAGACTCTATCTCTGTGAAAAATCAAATACGGTGGCTTGGCGCAAAGGGCTTGAAGCTCCGAGACCCTTCTGGCCGAAGTTATAGCAACAAGAAAAACTGTCTTCCAAGATAAGTATTTCAGATCCACCAAAGTTGCAGGCTCAAAGGGAGGAGCTATTAGAGACTGAAGTACAAGAGTTAATTCCCAAGGAGGGACTGCATCTTAAACCGGAGGTCTTAGTAGGAAAGTGCCTTTTAGGAAGGTCTTACATAATTTAGACGAAGTCAAAGAGCCGACATCACTGCCAACATGATAATGAGAGATTGCAGCCAATTGGACTTTGACCGTAGAAGAGCTAGCACCTTGGTCGAATAATCCTGACAGAAAATCTAGTACTGCTGGCAACGGAGCTGTAAAAGGATCTAAGTTCTGATGCTCCGCCCAAATAGAAAAATGCTTCCATTTGCTATTATAAATTTTTCTAGTAGATGGCTTGTGAGCGGCTACTAGAATAGCCTTGACAGGGGACGAGATACCGGGAGTCCTAGCTATAACTGGAACTGGATTAACTAAGCTGTGAGCTTGAGGTTGTCCAGATTCAGGGTTGACAGGCCTGATGGGTGAGAAATCAGATCCAGGATGGGATCTAGAATCCATGGGGGATTCACTAGATGAGACCATAGATATGGGAACCAAGCTTGACAAGGCCAGAATAGGGCAATGAGGATTATTCTGCTCCCCAACCGTCTGGCTTTCTGTAAAAACTTTAGCATCAGGGGCAGAGGAGGGTAAGCATAAAGTAGACCGGGTGGCTAAACATGCACCAGAGCGTCTCTGGGGGATTCCCCGGGTGGGGGAATTAGAGCGAAGTAGTCGCTGCACTTTGCGTTCGAAGGAGAGGCAAAAAGATCGCAACGAGGATGACTCCATTTGGAGAAGATTTGCTTCGCTACTCTGGGGTTCAGAGACCACTTGTACGGTGAGAGGATGGTTCGACTCAGTCTGTCTGCCAAGATGTTGGACCGTCCTGGAATGTGCATCGCTATGAGAAAGCGGTTGGTGGACATCGCCCATTCCCACACTCTCATGGCCTCCCAACAAAGTGGATAGGACCTGGTTCCCCCCTGTTTGTTGATATACCAGACGACCGACATGTTGTCTGTCTGGATCGCAGATGTCCCCAAGGGAAGAAGGCTCTGAAGTGCTTGCAACGCCAAAAGCACCGCTCTCATCTCTAGGATATTGATATGCAATGAGGTCTCCGAATGGTTCCAAGTGCCTTGGACGGTCCTGCCCAAGCAGTGCCCCCCCACCCGAGGCGAGAGGAGTCCGTGGTCACCGTGGCTAGAGGAGGGGACACAGAGAAGGGGTGCCCCTTCTGGAGGTCCGGGGACTGGAGCCACCATAAGAGGGCTTTCCTGCACACCCTGCTGAGAGGAATGGGGAAGCTCAGGGGATGTCGCAGGAAGGACCACTGGACTTGCAAAGTACATTGAAGAACTCTCATGTTTAAGCGCACCATGGGTAGTAGGTTGATGGTTGCCACCATCGAGCCTAGAGCCCTCAGGACCAATTCCGCAGTGGGAGCTGGGGATTGTAGAAGGGCCAGTTCATGGAGTTTCAGAGTTCGTAGTTGGTCCGGAGTCAAGAAGGCTAGAACCTGGTTTGTGTTCAATCTGGCTCCGATGAAATCTAGGATCTGAGTTGGAAGAAGGAAAGATTTCCCGATGCTGATCGTGATCCCCAGCCGGGGAGCTAGATGGAGAAAGTAATCCCTGGCAGTGCATAGTAGATGCCTGGTGGGGGCGGTCAGGAGCCAGTCATCCAGGTACGGAAAGACCTGAATTCCCTGGAGTCTCAGGTGGGCCGCTACAACAGTTAACACTTTGGTGAACACCCTGGGGGCGGTGGTGAGACCAAAGGGAAGGACCCTGAATTGGTAATGGCTGGCTCCCACCCGGAAGCGGAGAAAACTCCTGGATCGTCTGTCCATCAAAATGTGGTAGTATGCATCCTTGAGGTCTATGGAGCACATCCAGTCGTTCTCCTGCAGAAGGGGAAGAATGGATTGAAGGGTGATCATCCGGAACTTTTCTTTGGCTACTGACAGGTTTAGGAAGGACAGGTTGAGGATTGGTCTTAGGTCCCCCGTCTTTTTTGGCACCAAGAAGAACCTGGAGTAAAAGCCTGATCCGGGCTGGTCTGGGGGGGACGTGCTGGATTGCTCTTTTTTCTAGCAGCCGGAGCATTTCCTCGGCTGCCGCCTCCCTTTGATTGGGTGGGACATCAGGGAGGCTTCGGGAACTGACAGGGAGATTGAGAAAGGGGATCTAGTAGCCTCTGGATATGACCTGAAGCACCCAGCGATCTGTTGTAATGGACTCCCAAGCTGCCAGGTGCCTCGAGAAACGCCTCCCTGACTGCCTCCAGAGTGGAGCAGTTGGGTAACCCTTAAGGGCTGCTGCGTGGGCCGAACAGAGAAAGGTTCTCTGGACCCAAAGTTCTTCGGGCCCCCTCGGCTTCTAGGGCGGTGTCCACCCTGTCCTCCTCTGCCTCTGAAGGACGAGGGGTCCTGAGTGAAACGGGACTGTTGAGACTTCTGGAACCACATCTTCTTCTGTCCCTTTTGGTTTCTGGAGAAGGACCTCTGGGGAGCAGAGAGGCGGACTCCGACGGCAGACAACGTCTTCCCGTCTTTCTCGCTCTGGACCAGTGTGTCGCGTACGGTCTTGCCAAAAAGGGCAGAACCATCAAACGGGGCATTTGCGAACGACGCCTTAAAGGGTTCCGCGAAATCAAATGATGGAGCCACGCCTGTCACCATAGGATGACGCCCGCTCCGTTAGTTCTAGTGGCTCCTTCCGTGGCATGGGATAGTAACCGCATAGATGTATTGGAGATAAATTTGAGAGTGGTCATTCGGGTAGAGTACACTTTCTTGTCCTCCGCCGACATGGACTCTGGGGGCGACCCAGCATATTCTTTGATAAGATCCCACTGGAGCCGTATCACGTGTGCCATATAATTCAGCGACCTCACAGAAAAGGTGGCTGAAGAGAACACCCGCTTCCCCAGACGGTCCATCGTCCGAGACTCCTTGTCTGGAGGATGGACCGAGGAACTCTCCTGGGCCAGTTCCCTTTTGGTGGCGGCCGCCACCAACATGGCATCTACCGGGGCTCCCTTGCTCCAACATGACTTGTCGAAGGGGGGGGGGGGCTGAGAATTTTCTCTGGCCTCTTTGGAATGGGCTCCACAGTGTCCGGTTCCTTCCATGCCCTGGTAGTAATCAGGTCTACCAGGGGATCGTCAGGAGGGGACACCCAAGAGGTAGACGGGCCTGCTTCAAATGCCTCCATAAACACACACTCGTCAGAGGAAGGTTTTGGGGCAGACCACCCCCCTCTGATCCGAAGCATCTCCATGATGTCTCCGAAGGAGACGTCTTTGGGGGGGGTGACCTTGGGGAACCTTCCCCTTCCTCCAAGTCTGTGTCCTCTGTCAAGGACTCAGGGGAGTCCAAGTGCCTCCTCTTGCACTTGCGTTTGTGAGGGACCTCCTCGGGGGGGCTGTCCGAAGAGGCCTCGCCGACCACATCCTGTTCCAGCAAGGGAACTATCTGGGACATCTGTGCAGGCTGTCCCTGGGGCCGGGTGATGGAAGGCGGACCCGTCTGAGAGGGAGTGCAGGGTGGAGCCGTAGCTGAAGCCGGGGGCCTGGAATCCCTCGACAAAACCCTCTCCACGACATCGAACGCCGAAGGAGAGCTGCTCTCCCTAAGATCCAAGAGCAGACCCTCCCTCAGATCCGACGTGCGGATCGGAGCCAGCGCCAACGAGGTTGGATCCGAAGGGCCAGTATGCTCCGACCGAGACGGACTGAAGCCATAATGACACCTCCGGATCCGAAGCTCAGCTCTCGGCTCCGAGAGCTCGGATCCGAAGAAAAGGGACCCGACAGACTCGAAGGTGCCATTGGCGCCTAAGTCCCCAATACTATCGGCGCCGACAGTCCCCTGACTCAGAAGGCTCCAAACCCCAGTAGTGGGTCAGAGAAGGAGCAATCGGGGTGAAAAAGGAGGTCGAGCTCCCCCCCCGGGGGGGGGGGATGCAGGAGCACTCCCATCTGCAGCTGGGCCTGGAGGAACCTACGCATCATCCGGTCCAAGTCTGCATCGGACAAACTCCGAGTAGACCTTGATGAGGCCACCGAGGCGGGCCAGGAGTGCCGCCTTGATGACCTTGAAGGCGACCGGGTCTCCTCCTCCTCCGTCCCCGGTGAAAAGTGGGGTGAACGGAGCCGGGAAGGAGAAGACTCGGAGGCCCTGGGAGGAGAAACCCGTTTGGCTGGCGGGGCCAATGCAGAAGCTTCGGCCCGCCGCTTCTGGTGCTTTTCCCGGCATTTCTCCTTTCTAGCTTCCCTCTCCTCCTGGCCCAAGGTGGGAGGTTGAGTCCCGGCCAGGGGAAGGGGAATAGCAGGTGGCGCTGCCGCAGCCGGTGCCACGGAGGGACCGGAAGACGAAGCCTGGTCTGGGGCAGAGGTCCCGCCAGAATCAGCTTCGACCTCCGGTCCTTGAGAGCCCTGAGGTTGAACGCTGCGTAAATAGTGCAGCCGGTGGAAAGATGTTCAACCTCAAGGCATAAAACGCACTGAGTGTGGCCATCCGCTGGGGACAGCTTATGGCCACACTCGGTACACTTTGAAAAGAATGTTTTGGGTGCCTCCGCCATACCTACAAAAAAACAACACACCCGCTAGGCCCCAAAACCACACACCCTAACGCGCACACGAGGGGGAGGGAATAACACTAAAAAGATAACTAAACACCAGGTAGAGAAAACGTTAATGCTACTGGGGAACTATGCTAAATCACACACACACAAAAATCTGTTTAAAACTAAGAAAAGGAGATTTTTTTTTCTCACAAATTCAACCACCACCATGCCTAGAAGCTCAATCAAGCTGCTGAGAGAACCGCGGCAAACTAAATCTGGGGTCAGGAAGGGATAGCAGGGGATTATGGGTTAGGGGGAGGAGCTTGGAGCTTGGATCTTAGCTGTTGGAAGCTGCCGGCTCGGATCTGATATGGATCCGATAACCCATAGGTTGATGGACAAATGAAGTTAACTACTTCAGATCACGGTTTTCCATGACAAACATTTGAGGTCGCAAGAAGAAGCTGGTTCGAAGGGTGGCATTGTCAGAGCTTGTAGAACTAATGACAGATCCCATGGTTGAATAGGTTCTCTAAAAGGTGGCTTCAGATGATTCACACCTTTTATGAAGGTCTTGCACAATTTGTGTGACATAAGAGAGGAGTCTTGGACACCCTCATGGATATTAGATATTGCAGCCAAATGAACTCTAATGGTAGAAGCCTACAGACCCGATTGAAAAAGGTTGGCCAGATACTCCAGTATTACCGACACTGGTGCTGAGAAGGGATCTACTTGTTTTTCTTTCAGCCAACGGGTAAATCTTTTCCACTTGCTTAGATAAGTAATTCTAGTGGAAGACTTATGAGATGCAATGAGAATATCACATACTGGTAAAGAAAGATCATTCTGCCTGGCAATCAAGGGAATTGGAGTAGCCAAACTGTGAGCTTCAGGCTGTCCAAGTTGGGATGAATCAGGTTCTGCGGATGTGAGATCAACTCTGGGGTTGGATGGAGAATCCATGGTCGATCTAGTAGATGAGGCCAAAGGAAGGGGAACCAAATCTGACGAGGCCAATATGGTGCTATGAGGATCACCTTGCTCTTCAACCGACGGGCTTTCTTCAAAAACTGGGGAATGAGTGGAAAAGGTGGGAATGCATAAAGAAGACCCGAGGGCCAATCGTGGACTAGAGCGTCCCTGGGAAACTGTCACGGAGGAGGAATCAGGGCAAAGTAGTTGCTGCATTTGTAGTTGGTCGGGGATGCAAAGAGGTCGCAGCAAGGACGGCCTCAGCGGTGGAAGATCTCCGCCGCTATCAAGGGATTCAGGGACCACTAGTGAGGTTGTAGAATGCACCTGCTGAGTCTGTCTGCTTTCATGCTGGAACTCCCGGGAATGTGCGTTGCTAGAAGAAAGCGGTTGGTAGCCATTGCCCATTGCCATATCCTCATAGCCTCTTGACAAAGGGGGTAAGATTTGGTTCCACCTTGTTTGTTGATGTGCCAGACCACCGCCATGTTATCTGACTGAACCACAATTGTCCCAGACGGCAGCAGGAGATGGAATGCTTGCAATGCCAGAAGCACCGCCCTCAGCTCTAGAACATTTATATGCAGTTGGGCCTCCAATTCGGACCAAGTGCCTTGGATTGTCTGTCCCTGACATAGCCCCCCCCCCCCACCCCATCAGGGATGCATCTGTGGTCACTGTAGCCTTGGGTTGTTGGGGGGAGAAAGGTCGAGACCACTGTGAGGGATTGTGTGTCATCCACCAATTTAAATCCTGTTTGCATCTGTGGGTTACTTGAATCTTGGCTGAAAAGGATACCACTGGGTGAGCAGTAGCCATTGTAGAAGCCTCATATGAAACCTGGCCAGGGGGACAATGGTGATGGAGGCTGCCATGGAACCCAACAGGTGTAGGACAGAGTGAGCTGTGGATTTCTCCCTTGAAAGGATTGGGATCAGTTGTTGCTTTATCCTAAGAATTCTGTGCACTGGAATGGCAGCTCTGCAGTTCTTTGTATCCAAGATAACCCCTATGAATTCTGTGGACTGGATGGAGTGAGATTGGATTTTTGCCAGTATATGGTTATGTCTAGCCTTTGTGCAGTGAGGAAAGAGTATGCCAGGGCTTCTTCCAATACATGTTTGGTGGGGGCAGAAATAAGCCAGTCGTCTAGGTATGGAAACACCTGGAATCCTTGTAGTCGCAAGTGAGCTGTGATGACTGCCATGCACTTTGTGAACACTCTGGGGGCTGTAGTGAGTCCGAAGGGCAGTACTCTGAACTGGTAGTGACTGGCTCCCGCACGGAAGCGCAGAAATCTTTTTGATGGCCTGTCCACTTATGTGGTAGTAGGCATCTTGAAGATCTACCGAGCACATCCAATCGTCTTTTTCCAAAAGCAGGAGGATAGACTGTATTGTGACCATCCATTTTTGTACTCTCACAAACTTGTTCAATACACTGAGATCCAAAATTGGTCTCCAGTCCCCGGTTTTCTTTGGCACCAAAAATAGTCTCGAGTAAAATCCGGATCCTATCTGGTCTGGAGGGACTATTTGGATGACTCTCTTTCTGAGCAGCTTTTCTTATCTCTAGTGCTGCTTCTTCCCTTTGACTTGGTGGAACGTCGGGAAGGTTTTTTGAAGGGACAGGACAAAGATCAAAGGACATATGATAATCTAAGGAGAAACGACCCCCAACCACCTCCAGAGGAAAGGAATTGGGCCGCTCTTCAGGAGCGCTGGTAGGACTGGCCAGTGAACCCTGGTTACACGGACCCCCTCTGCCCCGAAAGGAGCATCTTCCCTGTGAGTTTCCCCCTCTACCTCTAGGTGAGAACTCGGCCTGTGTGTCACAGAAAGGACCCTGAGATTTCTTGAACCATATCTTTCCACTCTTTTGGTTTTGGGAGAAAGCACGTTGAGGGGAAGAATAATGGACACCTACAGCAGAAAGGGTCTTACTGTCCTGTTCACATCTGGCCAGTGTGCTTTTAACTTTGGGTCCAAACAATGAAGAGGCCACAATGGGAGCGTTAAGAAAGGAAACCTTAAAGAGTTCCGCGAAATTGCACAAGCGCATCCAGGCTTGTCTTCTCAAGACCACAGCTGAACCCGCCGCTATAGCTGCTCCTTCTGATGCGTGGGATATCAGTCGGATAGAGGAGTTAGATATTGACTCAATGGTGGCCAGTTGAGAGGCCACTTTGTCACGGACCTCATCAGACATGGCACCAGCCAAAGTTTCAGAGAGCTCGGAAATCAGATCCCTTTGAAGCCTGGTAAAGTGTGCCATATAATTCTGGGACCCGATAGTAAAGGTCACTGATGCAAAGGTGCGCTTCCTTATCCTCTCTAGGGCCCGGGACTCTTTGTTAGGCGGATGGACAGTCTGGCTTTCTTCTTCTGCCAGATCCTTTTTTGTTGTGGCCGCCACCATCAAAGCATCCACAGGAAGATCTTTAAACCAATGGAGATACGTAGCAGGAGGGGACAAAATCTTACCTGGCCTCCAGGGAATAGCCTCGACAGTGTCAGGAGCATTCCACGCATGCTGCACGATGAGCCTGACAAGTTCATTGGCAGGTGGAGTAACCCAGGAGGGTAGGGGGCCGAGCGCGAAAGGCCTGCAGGAACACAGACTCCTCAGAGGTCGGATTAGAGGGCTGCCAATCGCCACTCTGTTTAAGGATTTCGTGGATATCACCAAAAGATACCTCAGAGGGTGACCGAGGGGATCCTTCCCCCTCATCAAAGTCTGTGTCTTAAGTGAGGGACTCCTCAGTGGAGTCCATGTGCTTCCTCTTACACAAACTTTTCCGATGGACTTCCTCAGAAGGAGAAGCTGGGGAAGACTGCGGAAGAGGGGTTTCCTGTGAGAATATGTCCTGAGGCCCTTGCACCCTGTGTCCGCTAGGTGCGACTTGTGAAAACATTGTACCAGAAGAGGGCGGGGGGATAGACAGCACAGTATTGCCAGCAGAAGCCAGAGCCTTATCCATCAGCTGAAAGGTTGGTCCACCTGAAGAGGGGTGAGTGCCCAGGACAGGAGTCAACCCTCCCCTAAGTGGCTCAGCCTGCAGACTCGGAGTCCCCGGATGGCTGTGGAACAGCAAATTACACGTCACAACTGTCATCCTGGGTCGTAGCAAAACTCTCCTGCCACGAGGGCAACTGCAGTTCCTTAGTGAGATCCATAAAGGGAACCGCAGAGGGGGAAGACTGTGCTATATCAATGGACTTCAAAGGCAATGAAGGAGGAGAATAAGAAGGGAGTCTTTGGAGATGGGTGATCACCTCCCAAGGAAGGATAGGTCCTGGGGGGCGGGATACCTCTGGCCAGAAGCACTTGATCCACAAGATGCAACATGTCGTGTTCGGAAAGGCTTCTAATGGACCTCATGGAGACTGAGGGAGAAACAGGTCTGTCCAGAGAAGAGACAAGCTCGGCGCCCACCTCACCAGTCCGCACCGAGAACAACGGTGCCGAGAGAGACTGGACTACAGGTGTCTGCACCGAGGAAATCATTGGTGCCGAGGTCACGGTCTGCACTGACACAAGGATCAGTGCCAAAATGGTTGCCGGTACCGAAGCTGGAACCGACAAAATTGGAGCCAATAACTGAGGCGTCGGTTCCGAGTAAGATGTTGGAGCCGACGTGGTCAAGGTCTGCGCCAACTGAACGGTTGGTGCCGATGTAGTAGTTGTAATAGTCTGAACCAAGGAGACCCTCGGTGCCAATATAGTAAAGGCCACAGGAGAAGACGGAGCCGAGATCACTGATGGTGCTGAAGGTCTAGGCACCGAAAGCACTGGGGCTGACTGAGTGAGCTCCGAAGCAGAAACTTTAGCCTTCTTAGGTCTTGGTTGGCGGGAGTCCCCAGCCGAGGATGAAGGCAAAGACTTGGCCTTAGAAGGATCATCCAAAATTTTTTTATGGGCTCTAGGAGGGGTTGAAGCCTCCGACCCAGAAATAGCCTCTGAAAAGGGAGATTTGAAAAGTCCCTTCAGCAATAACTTATTTTTCCTTTCCAATAAGGTTCTGTTAGAAAAATTTTTACAAACACCACAGGGCAGGTCACCAGATAAGTGGGACACACCCAAGCAACAAACGCACAAAGAGTGTGCATCTGATGTAGGTAATTTGTGTCTACAATCAGAACACCTTTTAAATCCTGGACTACCTTTCTTATCTGCCATGATAGAAAAGGGGGACAGTAGAAATGGTACCAGCAATGGTACAAAAGAATACCTGAAGGTATGAAGAAAGGGAAGAGATTACCAACGATGGTAAGGGAGAAATACCTGCGGTAAAAGGAGCAGAGTAAAGAGGAGAAAACTCAAGAACATATGGTCGCTAAATGCGATAGGTAAGAGACAACAAAAAAGAAACTTTTCTGACAAAAAAAGTCATATATATGACTAGTTTGACAACAAATCTCTATACTTGGCTCAAGAGAAGCAGCTTGACACCACCAAATGGCAACGCGGCAAACAAAATCTGAAGTAACAGGGAGAGGGGGGTTATGGGTAATAGTTTAGCTCGAGAGTTTGTAGCTGACGTGAGCTTGGAAAATGGCCGGCTCAGTTCCAAGGTCGGAACCGATACCCATACGTAAGGAATGAATGAGGATTAACAATATCAGATCAGCTTTTCCTGACTGACTGCCTGAATCAGGCAATCGTCTAAGTAGGGGTAAATTTGAATATTTCTTTGTCTGCAAAAAGCAATGACTGGAGCCAGGCATTTTGTGAAAACTCTGGGAGCAGTGGATAAGCCAAAGGGAAGCGCAGAGAACTGAAAGTGCATAGATCCTGCCCTGAAACGTAAATATATTTCCTGCAAGATTCCCTGAGTGGGATATGTAGGTAGGCCTCTTTTAGGTCTAGGGTGGCTAACCAAGCATCCTTGGAAAGCATACATAGAAGCTGCTGGAGGGTGAGCATTTTGAATTTTGGTATCACCAGAAAGGTGTTTAGAATGGATAGATCGAGGATTGGGCGCCAGGTACCCTATTTTCTGGGTACCAGGAAGGGTCTGGAATAGAAACCTTGGCCTATCTGCTCTGCAGGAACATGCTATACTGCCCTCATGGAGAGCAGGGAAAGGACTTGCTCTTTGGCCTCTGCCCACTGGTTTGAAGGAAGATCTGGGAACCCTTTTGGGGTTGGCAGAGTGTGGAAATAAAATCTGTAACCCTGGGACACTATGTTGATGACCCATCAGTCATTAGTAATAGAAGCCCAGATGCTTGCACGGAAGGAGAGTTTTCCTCCTAGGGGCACAAGCAGGTGGGCAGAGGTAAGGGGTGGAGGTGTAAAGTCATTGTGAGTTCTTACCATAAGGGGGTGGCTTTGCACTCCCTGCTTTTGAAGAGGAGGAACTCCATTGCTTAGATCTCTGCATTACCTGGCGCTGCTGTCTGGGGAGTCTGTTTCCCCTGAGTCTGGGCTGAGCTGGCCTGGAGGGGGCAGAAAAGGACTAGTGCCTGGAGGGGCAATGCCTACTGAATGTCAGAGGCTGGACCTCTAAGAAATCTTTTAACTGTCTGCATAGATCTAGCTTTTTCTTCCATCTTTTTTAAGACCTCTGCTGCCTTGGTGCCAAATGAATTGTCTTTGTTCAATGGTGCATCCAATAATTTGGATTTGACATGGTCTGGCAAGGTCTGTTCCTTAAGCCAAGCATTCCTTCAAAGAACAGTACCAGTGGCTGCTACCCTGCAAGATGCTTCTAGGGTGTCAAAGCCACATTGCAAGGTATGCTTAGTAACTTGACTTGCAGAATGCATTAACTCTTGTAATTCTTTATTTTCTGCACAAGCAGGAAAGGAAGATATTTTTTGTTTAAGGAGTTCCATGGTATGCTGCTGATATTTCAGCATGTGGAACTGACAATTTAATGTTCTAATAGCAAGAGTAGCAGAGGTGTATACCTTTTTACCCCATCTCTCTAAAGCTTGGGATTTCCTGTCTAAGGGGGGTGGGATTCTTGGCTGAGATTGCTTTAATTCCTTTAGGTCCTTGAGAAATGACCTCTGGGTCAGCAGTAATATTTTTGAAAAGAAATTTGTGAGAGTCAGGGACTCTGCAATACCTGTCAGGTTTCCTGGGAGCAGGATGAAGGGTGTCATAAGTCAAATTGGATTCCATAAAAACATCATCCACAACATCCAGGACAGGAGGAATGGCCAAAGGTCTGTGCTGTGGTAAATCTAAGAATTCAGAGTCTCTTTTTTTGACTGAGGATAGTCTTGGCATTCCCATTGGAAATGCTCCCTTAAAGTATGAAGGGTTTCACCAAATGAAAAATCCTCAGGTGGAGAGGCAGAAGGAATGCATTCCTCTGCATCAGAATCCCATTAAGCAGAGATGGGCTGCATATCGTAATACTCAGAAGCATCACAGTCATCGGACTCCTGTTCAGATAAAACTACTGGAACAAGTCTCTTTTTCTTTTGGAATGGGTAGCCTGGCTTTCCCTAATAAGCATAATAAGGTCTTCCACCATTTTAAGCATTTGAGACTGAAGCAAGGAATCTTGTACCTGAGCTTGGGTAGTCGGTTTTTTGGGCATAGCTGTATCCTAGGCCTTAGAAACTTGGTAGTTTTAGAAAGAACTGAAGACGTGAAAGAAGTTGTTGGTCTGTGTCGAGTATCAGTAGTGCGAAGTACTTCCTCGGAAGCCGGTGCCTGCTCAGCTGCTCCAGACCCAACCAAGGTAGAGACATCCGCAGGATCCTTAGTTGAAGAAGAGTCTCATGGCATACTGGACTTAAAGGGTCTTGGTAGCAGCCTGCGAATCCACAGAAGCTGGCATCAGGGGCTGTGAAATCGTCTTACTGAAGACCGGAGAACTGATGACTAGCTTAGCGGAAACGCCGTCAGCAGTTTTGGACCTGTGTGGTCTGTCTCTGTCTTTATCCTTACATTTTTTCGGAAGATCGGTAGTCGGAATGCTTACCGAAGCCATATTGGAATTCGAGGACTGAGAGCGAAAATATCTAGCTACAATAAGGGCCCGATGACAGATAGTTCTGGCGTTGAACAAAGCACAAAAGCGACAGCGAGGGACGTCGTAGCCTGGGCTTAAACAGGTGATGCAGTATACAGACGAGACAATTTTTAATTTTGTCGGACATCGGTTAGAGCAACAAAAAAGGATCCTCAACGAGGTACTTAGCTTTAGAAGACTTCAACTTCAAATCGGAAATGAAAACTTAGGCAGCGGCTAACTGGCACTCGTGCAAACTGCTTCTGCTTCAGGCTCCACAGCAAGAAAGACTGATGTAATGGCGTCGGCTGCCTGACTTTATACCACTGATGACCTGACATCAGTCCTGCAGCGACAGCGAACGACGCAGAAATACTAAGCCTCTGGTATTCGGGCCGAATGAGGGCTAACACTGCCAGGATAACCCAAATGTTATGACTGCAACAGTGAAACACGAAGAACATCTACTCCATGTCTAATTAACAATAGGCAATGTACACTACTACATCATTGCTAGCTATAGTTCTCTCACCATCAACCAAGAAAAAGCACACCACCTACCTGGACTTACTGGAGTCACTCACCATACAGCCCAACACCTTATTCATGGGAGATTTCAACTATCCCTCCATCAACTGGAAGACGTACATGAGCACAAACATGCTTGCCCAGAGGTTCCCGGGTTTTGTCAACACAAATGCTCTGGAACAGATAAGTCTGCACCCCCACAAGGGGCTGAAATGTCCTAGACACAGTACCCACCTACATGGGGTGGTCACTGCACTCCCCCGTGTGGTGCCCTCCATGGTAAGGTTGGACCATAAATCAGTCTCATTCGAACCAACTATTGGACCAGACACCCCCACAGGAGCAAAAAAAGTAAAAAACTTTTTCAAAGCAAACTACAGCCTGTTAAGCGATGGTATAAAAAGTTTTATACCCCCCTCATAATCACAGACAACCGTGACTCCTATGCAGAGGTGTAAGCAAATGCCCTGTACAAACACAAACATTACAGACTCGGCTGTACCTGACTGGATCAAAACCAGGTCCTCCTGAAAAAAATAAGCCACCATGGTGGACCTCTAGTATAAACAGGTTATATAACAAGGGAAAGAAACTGATGTCTAAGAACAAGAGGGAACTGACTCAGCAGAAGAAGAATTCCCCCCACAGCTTGAACAAACAAATCAAAAGTATTGTAAAATATTCTAAAGGGAACTAGGAAGCTAAAATAGCATCCCTAGCCAAGTATAATGATAACACATTCTTAAACTATGTCCAAAATCTAAAAGGAAATTTCCAGCTATGTGCCAAACTGGTAGTAGATGGGACCACTCATACTATACTGGAGGAACCTGCCAACCTGCTAGCGGATAGATCTGGCACAAACTTTACCCCCCTCATCCCTTCCAGCTATAGCTCAAGGCATACCTGACACCAGTCCTCTGCCTAATATCTCTAGAGATCAAGTAATATCTGTGATCTCCAAGGCCAAAAACATAGCCTCAGTGGGACCAGATAACATCCCAGGCTGCTTACTGAGCAATCTAAAATAGGACTTAGCAGACCCACTTGGCATTCTCTTTAATCATAGCCTGAGAACTGATTTTGTTCCAGCAGAATGGAGAACAGCAACAGTAATCCCCTTGCACAAAGGGGAGCCATCAACTGACCCTGGGAACTATACACCCATAAGTGTAACCAGCCTCATCTGCAAGGCAATGGAAAGAATCATTATGGACTTTATCAACAAGGACATAAGTGATCTTCAAACTTTAGACCCAACCCAGTCTGGCTTTGTTAAATGTACATCATTCTTACTAAACTTAGTAGACTTCTTTGAAAAGTCACCAAAGCCCTGGATGAAGGTAAGACAGTATATACCACCTATCTTGAACTTGCCAAGGCTTTTGACACAATTCTACACACATGCATCATTGACAAACTCTCCTAGCTGGGGATCAACCATGTCATTAGATGAGTGGCCAATTGGCTCACCAACAAAACAAATACTGTCAAAGTTGGTGCCTCCAATTCTACCGTCACTAATGGCATACTACAATGATCTGAGCTGGGCCCTTTACTGTTTGGAATCAATTTATTTGAAATCCAGGTTAAAGTAGATGGCTTTTGGCTTACCAAGTTCAGTGATGACTGCAAAATGGGTGCAATCATTAATTCCCCCAATGATGTTAACATAATACAGGAGGGGCTAACATAGACAAATGATTGGTACTAAAGCCATGGTCTAAAACTAAATGCAAAAAAGTGCATTATTATCCCCTTTGACAAAGCAGAATTCCCTGCTAATTACAATACTGACAGCACCTCCTTAAGTTCAAACCCAGTAGTGCAAGTAATGGCATTACATCTAGGTCTAAGGATAACTCCAATGTACTCGACCCTCCATTAGACCATTAATAGAGTACAATGCTCCCTTTTGAAAGTACCTCACAAGACACCTGCAGGAGCTGGAGAGACCACAAATGTTTCTCCCAAAAAAAATACAGGGCCTCCAAACCACGACCTATGAGGATAGACTGAAAGCTCAGTCACTGTACTCCGCATTTTATAGGCTGCTAACAGGCAACTTGTGCTTGGCCTAAAGGGCTGTCTCCAACCCTGCACTGACGGAAATGCTGCAAATCCGCAAGTCAAATGGTACAAGATTCACTCGCTCTAGGGCTCTTAACCTAGCCTGTGACAAACAGAACATGATGAACAGACCGACATATCTCCCAGAGATTGCTGCTCCTCTGGAATAAACTTCCAATTCACCTGAAGTAGAGCCCCTCACTGACCTTACTGAAGCACAACCTAGACAAATGGAAGGGAGATCTCACATTCACCCCAGGCGTGGCACCCACAGGTTCATGACCACAAGGGCCTTTTTAAGCCTAGTCATGCATCCGAAATCTCTGACAAGTTCTGATACCCTTGATAAATGTAAGAGGAGGTTAGGGAGATGAACCATTTACATATTGCCTGTGCCCATTAGAGAGACAGGTGCCAAGCCAGGGATGAATTTTCTGTTCCCCATCCAATTGTCCAAGCTATAAATGAACTGGGTTAGGGAGGAACTCTGATTTACATGGATGGGGAGCCTGTTCCAGAGACGGGGTAGTCTCTGGGATATAAACCTGTCTCTCCAGCGAATCCTATTTCTATCACAGGCAAGGTTTAAGACTTTAGAATGGGTAATTCTGGTGCTGTTTGTTTTGTGGGTATGAAGGAGGTCAATCAGAGTGGGGTCTTAAAATGCCTTGTATGCCAGACATAGATCTCCTCTCAACAGCCTGCAGGAGACAGAATATAGGGATAGAGCCTTCAGGTGGTCTGCAGAGGGCATTTTACTTGCGCCCTATATTCTTTCAGTGAAGAACCTCTGTGGACGTTCCAGTTGTTGGATATGCCTAGTTAGGTACACACCAAAGGGGGCATTGTTCTCAATGATAAGTCTGACGAATGTCAAATACAGTGAAAAAATGACTTCCTTGGACCTAGATGCCATACCTTTGTTTATAAGTTGCACAACATAGAATGATTTCCTCACTAGTGTAGAAACGTGATGGTGAAAGGTTAGATTAATGTCTGTGCGTGTCCCTAAGTCCCTCATTACTGGTTCAACTTTAAGGGGTGTGTTGTCAATATGATATTTACCAGGGTTGGATGACTTCCCAAAGGATACTACTATGCATTTTTTGGCATTTAGGCTGTGAGAGCAGTTTTTCGTCTGTGTCAGCCCTTCCTTGAGAACATTTGTGTCAGCATGGGATTCAATGACAGCTCCTAATTTGAAAGCATCTGCAAACTTAGTCAGCTAGAGATCACGGACATTGGCCTTGACTTCAGAGAAGTAAATGCCAAAAAGGAGCAGTTCAAGGACCAATCCCTGAAGAACTCCACTTGTGACTGGCCTCTTTGTAGAGGTGGACTCCCCAATTCTAACCTCCTGGGTCCTGTCTGTGAGCCAGCTGGCTATCCACCGGGTGATCGAGTCAGGTATTGTGTCAAATTCCTTGGCCAGGGCAAGGTAGGCAGTGTGAACCATTTTGCCCTCATCCATTGCTTTGGTGACCTCAAAGAAGTCTGCCAGATTAAGTAGGCATGACCTACCCTTGATGAAGCCAAACTAGGTTGGGTCCAGTGTCTGGAGGTTTACTATATCATTACTGATCACTTCCCTCACGGACAGAGGTAGTCGGTGTTGATCATAGACTCACTATGTGAATTATGCCCATGTAACTAAGAAAAACTGGGACAACTTGGGACTATTTATTTATTTTTATTTATTTTTTTATTTTATTTTACATTTGTTGACCGGGCTAGTCTAACTGGATATATGTCCATTTTCAGTAGAGGCCCCAGGAGAAAAGCTCCAAGCATGAACAGTGACAAAGTTAGCAATGTAAAGAGACATGAAAAAAATCACAATACAGAGGTAGCATTGGTCAAAAGAAAAATTATAATAAAATTATAAACTATAACAATTTTAGTAAAAATTATACTAAACAATTATACAAAACACACTAGAAGGTATGAGCAAGACTCAGTTAAGAGAGAAAGAACTTGTATTTTATACTCATATTACGAAGAAAAGAGTAGTAACTAGATTTGGAAGCATAGGTTAGAGGAGTAGGGATAGGGGTAAGAGAAGGAAGGGGAAAAAGATATCAGTCTGGGTTAGCACATGGACAAAGCCAATGATTTTTCAGATGTTCTTTAATATGTTTTTTAAATAGAGAAGTAGAAGCAAGGGTTGATAATTCAGAAGGAAGCTGATTCCAGTTTTTACCTGCAGTGTTTGAGAAAAGTGAATCACCGGCTTTGTTGTTAGCTTTAATTGAGGAAACTATAAGCTTATTAGCACAGCGTAGTGTTGCTAGATTTTATATGGTGTAATTAGATTAGTGAGGATAGGGGTGTTGTTAGGGTGGTATAGGATCTTTTGAGTAATAAGTAATTGTTGACAGAGTATATGGTTTTGCAATTCTAGCCATTCAAGTTGTTTGAGGTTGAGGCAGTGGTGAGTTTTAAAGGGGGAGCATGTGATGAATCTAGCTATGCTATTATAACAGGTGGAGAGTTTAGAGAGGTTGTTTTTGGATAGGTTAGTATATATAACAGAGGCATAGAAAAGGGTGGATATGAGGTGGGTCTGGGCAATAGTTTTCCTTGCAGAAGGGGTAAGGAAGGGTTTAATTCTATAGAGGGTACCAAGTTGTTTGTTAACAGACTTTATGGTGGAGTTGATGTGGTCATCAAAGCTGAGAAGATTATCAACTGTTACACCTAGTAGGCGGGTAGTAGTATCTGGGGTTATGTTGGTACCATTGTTAAAGGTTACAGAGAAGAATGTATTAGGTGATTTATGAGTTGGAGTAAAAAGCAGTAGTTTTGTTTTTTTGGGGATTTAGGAGGAGGCAGTGTTGCATAAACCAGTTTTCAACATTATGAAAAACAGTTTGGGTGAGGGAGTGGAGAGAGGCTATATTCTTCGCTGTACAGATTAAGGTGGAGTCGTCTGCATATTGAATGCAGGTGGCTTGAGGTATGTTCATGTGCAGATTGTTAATAAATAAGGAAACGAGTAGGGGATCTAAGATAGAGCCTTGAGGTACTCCAATATTTACTGGGAGTAGTGAAGACAGATTGTTATGCCAAAGTACTGCTTGCTGTCGGTTTTCCAGATAAAACCTAAACCATTGTATAGCTTGAGGATCGAGAGAATGGGCCTTTAGTTTGTCTAGAAGTAAGTTATGGTTAACCATATCAAAGGCTTTTGACAGGTCAATAAACAGTGCAGAGGAAAAAGAGTTATTTTTACGATTTTTATATATAGAGTCGGTAAAAGATAAGAGGGCAGTAGATGTGCTATGGAATGGCCTAAAGCCATGTTGGCAGTTTGCTAGTAGGTTATTTTGTAGTAAGTGGTTAAGTAGTTGTTTGTGAATACATTTTTCCATTAACTTAGCTAATGGGGAGAGTAAAGCAATAGGACGAAAGTTAGAAAGTTCAATAGAAGGTCCACCTTTATGTAAAGGGATGATGTGGGATACTTTCTATAAAGCAGGGATTTTGCCTTCTGAGATAGTTCTGTTAATAAGGATAGAGATAGGATAGT
The DNA here is from genome assembly GCF_019279795.1 of Protopterus annectens. Classification (NCBI taxonomy): domain Eukaryota; kingdom Metazoa; phylum Chordata; order Ceratodontiformes; family Protopteridae; genus Protopterus; species Protopterus annectens. Next base: position 256,436,265 of record NC_056741.1, on the reverse strand, counting down.
CTATGGCTTTTGCGGCAATTTGTAGGTATTCAGATGGGAGACGGTCAGCAGAAGGGGTGTAAGGTTTCAATTTTTGAAGTAGCTTACAGATGAGAGATGTAGATACAGGTTGTATCTGAAAGGGAGGCAATGAAGTCATGCAGGTATTTAGTTGGGAAGCAGTGAAGGGTGGTAAAGAATTGGCCAGGGTTTGAATGGCTTCTGTAAAGTAGTTATTAAAGGCATCAGGGATCTGGTTGGAGTTGTTATGGTTGAAACCGGCTTGGTCTGGAGTAGTAGGGTGACCTGGCTGAAGAAGTTTGTTTATCCCTGACCAAAATTTTTGTGGAGTTTGTTGACTGGTTTGTTGGAGGTGAAGGTAGAAGTCTTTTTGTCTCTAAGAATATCCTTCTTGGTGGCATTTCTTAGCTGTTTAAAGTGGAGGTGATCTGATGGACATTTGGTAGCTCTCCATTTAGCCCAGATTTTATTTCTGAGGAGTATCTTTTGCCTAGTTTGTTTTGTGAGCAATGGGGCAGATTTGGTTCTTATTCTAGTAGAGCGATAAGGTGCATGGCAGTCAAGGATATGAAGTTAGTATTAAAGTAGGTAACAGCCTCATCAAGTTCAAGATGGGTTAGTGGTGACCAGTCACATGCTTGCAATTAGTTTAGGAAGCTGTCTGGATTAAAGAATTTTTTAAGCGGGAGGTTTTGAGATTATGAGTAGTTGGAATATGGACTTTTTGTCTAATAATGTAGGTAAGCATATGGTCGCTGATATCGTCAAGAAGGGTTCCTGGTGTATAGGTTTCGGGGTGGCTATTAATAAGGATTCAGTCTAGAGTAGTTTCCTTACTGCTAGGTTTGTGGATTCTAGTAGGAGTTGTTATTAATTGTGAGAATCCAAAGAGGTTTATGTGGTTAGTAGGGTTAGGAGAACTGCAGGTGGACCAGTCAATGTTAAAGTCACCCAGTACAATGGTCTCCTGGGGTAGTTGGGTAGAGAGGTAACTAAGTAGGTTTTCAAGAGTATTGGTATTATTACCTGGGAGGAGATGCATGCAAATTAGATAGACAGATTTGGAGTTAGTGATTTGGAGTTTGGTAGTTAGGATTTCAGATCTGGTGTCTAATGATGGAAGCACATTAAAGGGGGAAATTTGGAGGTTAGATTTATAGAGAGTGGCTATACCTCCACCTTTTTTGATTTTACGGTCACATCTAAGGATGTTATAGCCAGGAGGGCTAATTTCCTGGTCTAGAGTAGATAGTTTCAGCCAAGTTTCTGTAAGACATAGAATGTCAAATGAGTGCACATCAAGGAGTGCATGCAGGTGGGACATTTTATTGTTAATACTTCTAATGTTAAGGTGAGCTATCAAGAGGGAGTTAGATGGTTTAGTTAATGTAGAAACCATAGGCATTGTTAAAATGTCAAGGATATTGGTATAGTCAGTATTGGGGCCAGAGTTTGGATGAATATCACTGTCTAGGAGGGGGTGTTGCTGGGGGTATTGTAGAGATTTAAGGAGTTTATAGAGGTCATTAAAAGTCTTTTTGGTAGTGAAGTAAATAATGTGGGTTGCTCTGTGATATTTCGGTAGTATATAGTTGGAGGTACAGGTTATGTTACTGTGGTTAAGGGAGTAGATGAAAGGAGATGGTAAAGTTTGTTGGATGTAATGGTTGTGTTCAGATAGAGAAAGATATTCAAAGGAGGTGAGTGAGTAAGGTACAGTAAGACAGGCTATTGTGGTAGTTAAGAGTAGTATGTTTGTGAAAATAGTGTTATTTGTTGGGGCCATAGTAATAAATAGAATTTAAGTAGGGAGTAGTTTGTGTTAATAGAGGATGTAGAAAGTAGGAGAGAATGTTTCAAGAGATTGAGCAGGGTTTAAAATATGTAGGTAAGAAATTAGTGGAGGTTTGGATAACAGGTGGAATTGGGAAGTAGTTAGTGCAGTGGATGGTTAGAAAGGAGAGGGAGTAGTTCAAAAGAGAGTTAATTAGTACTAATTAGGAGACAGAGATAGGGGAGTGGCCTGCTGATGATGAGGTATGTGACAGGATGAGAAAAGGGGGGAGTGGTCATTGAAGTATAAGTGTATGACCACTGGGGGTGGGTGGAAATTGGGGGTAGGGTAGTGGAGTGTGCCCGCAGGGCGAACGAAGCAGGTAGAAACAGTCAATGGAGCAGCTAGAGGAGAAACAATCAGCAGAGCTGATTACTGAAGGCAAGTTAAGTAAGTCTAAAGTGGGAAGGAGCAGAGATAAGTAAGTAGTCTATTAGAAAAACAGGAGAATATAGCAAGTTAGAATAAAGGGTAAAGTGTGAGGTTTCAGAGTAGTTCAAGGTCATAGAAGTATAGAGTAATAAAAGCAGAACAGATGGATAAGCAGGAGAAAATAAAGGATGGGATAGGGGTGCCACCTACTGGACAAAGCTAGTATTACAGGCAATACAGTAAGGGGGGTTAGCTAGTGTCAGATTTGAGAAGGGGCAAAAGTTACTAAGAGGTGGTGTAGGAGTTTTGTTTACAGGGTAGCTAGTTGGGGGGGGGGTAAAAGGCTGCTGGCTGACCAGGCTCAGAGCGTGCTTTAGAACCCCTGAAGCAACAGTGGACAGTAGTATGCTTTACAGGCAGGACATAGATAACATACTTTCTTGCTTCCTTGAGAGAGGGAGCAGGGAGTAGAGGCTGAGAGATGAAACCAGCGTTTATTTGTTGGATGGGTCCTTTGTCACCAGGTAGGTAGGTTCTCAGAAATTATAGACTGGAACAGCACAATGAAGATCAGGGTATTTCTTGTTTCCTTGAGAGAGGGAGCAGGGAGTAGAGGCTGAGAGATGAAACCATTGTTTATTTGTTGGATGGGTCCTTTGTCACCAGGTAGGTAGGTTCTCAGAAATTATAGACTGGAACAGCACAATGAAGATCAGGGTATTTCTTGTTTCCTTGAGAGAGGGAGCAGGGAGTAGAGGCTGACAAATGAAAAGTACAGTTTTGTACCTACCATAAATGTAGATGTTTGAGTGTTCACACTGCTGCAGTCATCACACTTGGGTTATCCTGCCGTCAGGCGGTCCCCGCAGTCGGCAAGAGTTCCAAAGTCTTGGTCCGGCGTCGGTTGCTGTCGCTTCATCCCTGACGTCAGTGCGCCAGGGGTATATAAGAGGCATCCAACACCATTTTCTTCAGTTTTTCTTGCCCCAGATGCCAGGTGCCCCCAAGTAGGCGGGCAATACATATTGCTAATAAAACATATAAAAGGAATTCTTTCAGTTACAAGCAAATACACCACAAAGGTTGTACAGGATAGAAAGGTATAGAAAGGTTCAGCTAGGTCAGCTGCAGCAGTGTGAACACTCGAACATCTACATTTATGGTAGGTACAAAACTGTACTATGTTCATAGTGTTACACTGCTGCAGTCATCACACTTGGGTTGAATCCCAAAGCGAAGGAAGGGCGGTGGAACTAAACAGGGTTTGGAGAAGCTAGTAGGCCCTGCAGAACTGCAGTGGCAAAGCCAGCTCTGGTTTTATAGTATAGAGTTAAGTGATGGTGCTTGGTGAAGGTGTGCACTGAACTCCAAGTTGCAGCCTCCAAAATATACTTGGTTGGTACCCCTCTGAGGAAGGCTGTTGATGTTGCTGTAGCCCTGGTGGAATGGGGCCTAATGTTACCAGGTAGAGGTTTCACATGGTGTGTGTAGCAGAAACGGATACAATGTCCTATCCATTTTGAAATAGTCTGTTTTGAGATAGCCTTTCCTTGTGATCCTGCAGCATAGGATACAAAGAGCTGGTCAGATTTTCTGAAAGCCTTAGTTTTATCCAAGTAGTAATGTAATTGCCTGTGAATGTCCAAAGAGTGTAGGAGCCTTTCCCCTTTGTTCTGGGGGTTTGGATAAAAGGTGGGCCAATGAATGGTTTGGTTTAGGGCCACACTGGATACCACCTTTGGCATAAAGGAAGGGTTAGTTCGTAAAGCGACTCTGTCTTGATGAAAAATGATGAAAGGCTCCACTGCTATTAGGGCCTGTAGCTCTGAGACTCTTCGTGCTGAAGTTATTGCTAGCAGCAGGGCAGTTTTCCATGATAGAAACTGTAAATCAGCTGTAAAGGCTGGTTCAAAGGGCGGTAGTGTAAGTTTTTCCAAAACAAAGTTGAGATCCCAAGTTGGTGTTGGTGCTCTCCGGGGCGGTCTTATGTTCTTAGCCCCTCTGAGGTACTGTCTTAGTAATGGATGTGAAAATATAGGAGGATCTGTGTTGTATTGAGCTGAAATAGCTGAGGCGTGGATCTTAATAGATGAAAAGGAAAGTCCTTTGTGCAACATCTCAGTTAAATATTGTAGAATCTGGAAAAATATTTGGAACAAGGGTATTTTGGCCTTTAGCCTGGTTCCAGGCGCAGAATCTTTTCCATTTGTCTGAATAGGCTTTCCTGGTGCTGGGCCTCCTGGCCTCCAGAATGACATCCATAACAGCTTTAGAGAGAAGTGTTGACTGGTTGTTTAGGTAATTTGCCAAGCAGCCAGATTTAAAGTCTTAAGCTGGCTGTGTAGAATCTGATTGTTTTGCTGAGTGAGCAGGTGAGGAATTTGAGGTAAAATCCATGGTGGGCCTTGAGCCATGTTCCTTAGTATTGGATACCAGTGTTGGTATGGCCAGTCTGGAGCAATGAGTATCATTTGTGGCCTCTCTAATCTGGCTTTCAGCAGCACCTTTGCCAGAAGAGGCAGTGGAGGAAAGGCATACACTGTTAATGTTTTCCAACTGAATGAGAGGGCGTCCACTTTCCAAGCTAGTGTGTGGTATGTCCTTGTGCAAAATTTCCGTAGTTGGTAGTTTTGGGGGGAGGCAAACAGATCTATGTCTGGGCTCCCCCATTTTTGAGTTATCATTGCGAATACTTGTGGATCTAGTTTCCACTCGTGAGGATCTATGATGTTTCTGCTTAGATCGTCTGCCAATGTATTTTTCTTTCCTGGCAGGAATTGTGCTTGTAGCTGAACTTGGTAGGTCAGTGCTGTGTTCCACAAGGTCATTGCTTGCCTGCATAGGGGGTAGGAATGTGTGCCCCCTTGCTTGTTTATGTACCACATCACTGTGGTGTTGTCCGTCTCTATTAGGAGTTGTCCTGGATGTAGGATGTCCTTGAAAGCTGTTAGGGCATTTTGTACAGCTAGCATCTCTTTTTGATTGATATGTAGATACCTTTGATCTGCACACCATTTGCCCTGAATACACTGTCCTGCCATGTGTGCTCCCCAGGCATAATTCGATGCATCTGTTGTTATAGTTTGCCTGGCTGTGGGTAAGGTAAAAGGCTGACCCTTGTTGAGGTGACATGCCGGAGCCCACCATAGAAACTCCTGTTGAAGGCAGGGAATGAGTGGTATTATTGTTTCCAAGCTGTGGCTGTGTTGAGTCCATACGCTTTTCAGGTACCATTGTAATTTCCTCATATGCAGTTTTGCATATGGTATTAGTAGTATGCAAGATGCCATGAATCCCAAGGCCTGCAGAATTTTTCTTGCAGGGAGTTGGGTCTTTGTTGCCATCATTTTGAAGTATTGAGTCAGTTGTCCTTGCTTGTCTAGCGTGAGATAAGCCATCTGGACCGTTGTATTTAAGCTGGCACCCAAGAATATTATGTCTTGTGAGGGCACTAGTTTTGACTTCTTTTTGTTTACTGTGTACCCTAGGCAACTTAATAGGTTTTTGACAAACGCCAGATGCTTTAAAAGAATGTCCTTGCTTTCTGCTTGAATAAGGCAGTCGTCCGGGTATGGATATATTTGAATTCCTCTTTGTCTGCAGTGTGTAATTACTGGTGCCAGGCATTTTGTGAAGACCCTGGGCGCAGTAGATAAGCCAAAGGGCAGTGCAGAGAATTGGTAATGGGTTGAACCTGCTATTAATCGGAGGTATCTTCTGCAATTTTGTCTGACAGGGACATGCAGGTATGCCTCCTTGAGGTCCAACGTTACTAGCCAGGCCTTCTTGCCCAGCATGGGAAGAAGTTGTTGTAGTGTTAGCATCTTGAATTTGGGTACTTCCAGATATGTGTTTAGAACTGAGAGGTCCAGAATGGGTCTTCAGGCTTTGTCCTTTCTGGGAACTAGAAAGAGTCTTGAGGAAAATCCTTGTCCTTGCTCCTGTGTAGGAACCTGTTGAATGGCTCTCATGTCCATGAGAGCTGTAATTTGTTTTTGAGCCTCTGCCCATTGATTTGGTGGCAGGTTTGGCATTCCTTTTATCCTTGGTAAAGTGTGAAAGTGGAATCTGTATCCTTGAGATACAATATTTAGGACCCATTTGTCTTTTGTGATAATGTGCCAGTTGTCTGCAAAAAGTGCTAGTTTTCCTCCCAAGGGAGCTGCCAAGAGGGATTTGCTTGGCAGTCTGAGGGGTAAGTCATTGTGTTTGTCTTCTGATAGTTTGAGACCTGTCTTCTCCTCCTTTCTGGGTTGTGGTACCCCATTGTCGAGGCTTGTAAGAGCCTTGTGACTGACCTCTGTCCCTTGGGCGTCTGTATTTGCCCCTCTGTGGTCTGTCAGAAGCTGGAAAGGACCAGTTTTTGGTTGGCCAATTTCTGCTGAAACGAGGGGGTTGAACTTGTAAAAAATCCTTGACCGTCTGCATAGATTTTGCCTTATCCTCCATTTTCTTTAAAACCTCTTCTGCTTTTACACCAAATAAAACATCCTGCTGTAAAGGTGCATCCAATAACTTTGCTTTAACATGATCAGGTAAAGTTTGTTCTTTTAACCAAGCATGCCTACGTATGACAGACCCTGTCACTGCTGCTCTACAAGAAGCTTCCAATGAATCAAATCCACATTGCAAAGTATGTTGTCCCACTTGTTCAGCTGCATGCAACAAATCTTGTATTTCCTTGTAATCAGGCTGCTCTGTATGTGTGACCAATTTTTGTTTTAATTGAGACATCAAATATTGTTGATATTTCAGCATGTGAAACTGGCAATTTAAGGCCCTCACAGCTAGAGTAGCTGAGGTATATACTTTCTTTCCCCATCTGTCTAGTGCTCTAGAATCCCTTTCAGAGGGTACAGGATTTTTAGCAATAGAGGCCTTAACCCCTTTGGGACCCTGGGAAATGGTTTCTGGGTCAGCAACAGGGCTTTTACATAGGAATTTGTGTGAGTCAGGGACTCTGTAATATCTGTCTGGTTTGGCTGGTGCAGGAGGTAGTGAATCTGGGTTAAGGCTAGATTCTGAATAAACATCATCCACAATGTTTAACACGGGTGGAATAGCAAGTGGTCTGTGCTGGGGTAGTAAAAGGAACTCTCGGAGCCTTTTCTTAGAATCAGAGTAATCCTGGCCTTCCCAGTGGAAATGTTCCCTCATGGTATGTAAAGTTCCCCCAAAAGAATAGTCTTCTGGGGGAGATGCTGAAGGAATAGAGTCTTCAGCATCAGAGTCTTCATAAGTGGGAAGAGTATTCCTGTTCCTCAGAAGAATCTGAGGAAACTGAAACCTGGTCAGAGGAAGCGTAGTCCTCCTCCTGTCTAGGCCTTTTATCAGGAGGGGGATGGGAACCCCTGATTAGGGTATTTAAGTCTTCAGCCATCTTAAGCATCTGTTTCTTAGGCATGGGGCCTTGTACTGGAGACTGCTGTACAGTCTTTTTTGCTTTTAAAGGAGTTTTCAGCCTTGCATAGGATTTAATAGTGAATGTAGTCGGAATGAAGACACCTTCTGCAACTGAAGGCGTTTCAACTGCACCGGAATCTCCTTCAGCAATAGAGTCGGAAGGGCATAAAGATAAAGGTTGTGGAGGCCTAGCAATCTCCGCTTGGGAATCGGATGCCGCCTGGGGTTCTAAATCAGCGGTCGTCAGGGGCTGCGAAGGCACCTCACTGAAAACCGGAGAACCGGCGACTGGCTTAGCAGAGGCCTCGGAGTCTGGTTTGGATCTCGGCTGCCTGTCCTTATCTTTGCGGTTTTTATGCATTCCGGTCGTCGGTTGTTCTGACGGCATGGTATAATTAAATTTCCTACCAAAATAATGTCGGGCGAAATCAAACCGACGTTCAATAGTTCATTTGTTAAACCTAGCACAAAACCGACAACTTGTGACGTCGTGGTCTGGGCCTAGGCAAGGAATACAATAAGAATGAAAGTCCTTATGAGGTATTTGCTTCCCACAAGAAATGCAATTGTTAACTTTTTCTGACATCGGACTGAGGCAAGAAAAGGTTCCCCAATGGAGTACTTAGCTTTATTGAAGACTTCGGTCTGAAATTCGATTTGAAAATCTCAGGAGTTGGCCGACCGGCACTTGCGAACTGCTTCTGCTTCGGGCACCGCGCGGCAAGAAAGACTGAAGAAAATGGCGTCGGATGCCTCTTATATACCCCTGGCGCACTGACGTCAGGGAAGAAGCGACAGCAACCGATGCCGGACCAAGACTTTGGAACTCTGGCTGACTGCGGGACCGTCTGATGGCAGGATAACCCAAGTGTGATGACTGCAGCAGTGTAACACGATGAACATCCACCGTTTATTTGTTGGACGGGTCCTTTGTCACCAGGTAGGTAGGTTCTCAGAAATTATAGACTGGAACAGCACAATGAAGATCAGGGTATTTCTTGTTTCCTTGAGAGAGGGAGCAGGGAGTAGAGGCTGAGAGATGAAACCACCGTTTATTTGTTGGACGGGTCCTTTGTCACCAGGTAGGTAGGTTCTCAGAAATTATAGACTGGAACAGCACAATGAAGATCAGGGTATTTCTTGTTTCCTTGAGAGTGGGAGATGAAACCACCGTTTATTTGTTGGACGGGTCCTTTGTCACCAGGTAGGTAGGTTTCTAAGGGCTCTAGGGCTGCTAGACTAGTAACCTCCTATGAACCTATAAGGTACATTTCAATATCACTGTCTAAGAGGCACTGTTTTCTTAATGGCTGTGTAGTTGGGTTAAGTGATCTAACTTAATTACTCTGCAACTCTTAGTGGCCTTTGTGATGTAACAGATGAGACAAATGCAGGAAAGAAAATCAAACGTAATAATTAAATGATATTTTTTTCTGTATGTGAAGTGTTTAGTGTTGGATTACAGGGAAAGAAAATCACTTTTTGCAAAGAAAAACCTGACTTTTAGGTGGAGTAATCCTTTATGTACTATAATAAAATTATATAAACATTTAATGGGTATGACATCTGATGCAATATAATGCTTTGCTATGGTAAAATCAAGACCAAGTAAATTAAGAACATATCTGATTCTCAAAAGTAGACGGCCGATGGTCAGGTTCTCGACAGTAGCTCAGCATGTCAATTTGTGGCCACATGCTCACATTCCTTTGTATATTTGCAGCACCTCTACAGAAAGGGATACTGCATAGTAAGTGATCTACCAAAATGAATAAGGCAACTTCTTACTGGTGGTCATATTGAGAACATCTGCACCGGAGTTCATTAACCAATATGTCAAGCTCCAGTGCAAATTCACTAACCAAGACATACTGATTCATTAAGAGCTCTCAATGCCGCACTCATCATGAATAAGTAATTAACTCTTTCACACCCAGCCTGAGTGGAATTTCACACCACCTGATACTTGCTAAATTCATGCTTGGACAGGTTTCACACAAGCTAAAATTCTGATAATGCAGTTTTGCAACCAGCCTGTAAGTAAATGTATACATCTCAAAAACTATAAAAATTCCCAAAATGTTAAACTGCGTAAGTTCTTAAGAACACACTCCTATTTACAATGGTGATACAAATACATCACCCAGACATTAACTGTGATTTTATATTGAGCCAATTAATTAGACAATATGTAAATTTAATTATGCACACATCTAATAACTCTTTAAACCTAGAAGCCAGACCCCACCTATCAGAGCGACTTTTGTTAATGAAAATACACTCTTCAAATTGCTGCAAATCACTTCTGGATATTTCACCTCCAGTTCTTCAGATATTTCCATAACTATGAATTGTACGCATGTTTCATGGACAAATAATTGTAAATATCTGCAATGCAGTGGAAGCTAAACCTACAACTATTACTAGAAAGCTTGTCCAGCATTGTGCGCTTTCATTTTATACAGTGGAGTACCATATGAACACCTTATGGTTCAAGTTATTAATATAATTATTAACATACATGGTATAAGTTCATAATACTTCAGGAAAATAACTATATTTCCCCTAGCATCGAGTATTCCATTTCTCCAATGATTCATTCTTGACCTCAGTAGTGACTTGACATGTAAAATGCTGTTTCACAATGTGCCCACTTGGACAGTGTCTGAAATGTTTACAAAATTGTTATATTTACACATATTTGCGTACGTTATTACTAAACAAGTATATGTATACTGGTAGCACACAGACTGCAAGTATCAGTGATGACTTTTTTAGTACTTTTAAGCTTTCATTTGATACCATGAATTATCTTGTGTGTGTGTGTGTGTGTGTGTGTGTGTGTGTGTGTGTGTGTGTGTGTGTGTGTGTGTATATATATATATATATATATACACACAGTTCCCCATCAGAAGGTCGAATGGCTGAAATCTCGTAATGCATATGGTTGAGACCATATGCTCGAAATTTCAGAAGCTCGACCGTCTGAATGGGGATCGACATACAGCGCAGAATGGGAGATTTCCCATTCTGCGCTGCAATGCGATCTCGGAGTTGGAATAAATAAGTAGCAGGGGGTGGGGGGGGGGGCGCAGGAGGGCTTGCCCCCCTGCAGAAACACTGTTTTGTTGTTTTTTTTTTTTTTTATTTCCCTTTCAGAAGGTCGAGCTTCTGAAATTCGAGCATATGGCTTCGGCCATATGCATTTCGAGATTTCAGCCTTTCAACCTTCTGAAGGGGAACCATATATATATATATATCCGCGGTAGTGGTGCTGCGGTAGCGCTGTCACCTCACAACAATGCGTTGTCCCGTTTGATTCTCAGCTAGAGCGTCTTCTGTGTGGAGGCATACGTGAATGGGCATGCCTTTGTTGAAGGTTGTGCGTCAGGGCTGGTAACTAGGCACGTAAAAATCCACTACTAAACATTAGCGGACTGGAGTTCCGCTGTGGCGACCCCTAACCAGGATAAGCCGAAAGACACAACACACACACACACACGATATATATATATATATATATATATATATATATATATATATATGTATATTTACACACACAAAGACATGCATCTGGAGTGTTTCTTCCCAGGCCTCCGCTGAAAATTAGCTCGTTCCAAGTCGGACTTTCCTGGTAAACTAATGTTAAATAAGAAAATAATATATATAAACAAATTCTTACAAACTTTATTTGGGGCAAGGTATTGACAAAAATATTACTATTACATATATTATTTGGCATAAAAAGAAGTCACATTTTCTCACATACTGACCACTGCATTTGGGTAATCAGACATTTGTGAACGGAGTGCTGAGCTGTCCTGTAAAATGGATGTGGATTCTGCCTGACATATTTACATAAAATACGCATAAATAACAAATTTATCTAAAAAGTATAAATATCTGTCAAGAAGCAGTAGCCAGACACTAGGGTAGCAGTGAGAAGTTTCCCAGCATTCTGTAATCTTTCACTTGATACCATGGGTCAGTTTGTTAGCATAAATACTAATACAGTGATTGTTCATAACTGGGAAAAAAATAATACTTTCTCACTTAATGACCACACGGTTTGGACCAGGCATTCCTTAACAAGGTGTCGACTTGTCCTGTGAAATGCTGTTTCACAATGCTATGTGGACACTGGCGAAGATATTTACATAAAATATGCAAATATGCATTAATATCATACTGAATGTTAAACAAGCATAAATATCTGAAAAGCTGCAGTTACATGTCAAGTAGCAGCGAAATGTTTTCATGTGATACCATAACGTAACACAAATACTCCTTGCAGGGCAAACTACTTACCCAAGTATTAATATTGGACATTTTTGTCTTCTGATCAAATTAATCTATAGAAATAGTAAAAATACACAGCAGCTGCACTAACATACATAAGCTCATTGCTACCAGATGTATACAGTGGTCCCCCACACATAGGTATGTCAAAGTTGTTGTTGTTGTTGTGTCTTTCGGCTTTTCCCGGTTAGGGGTCGCCACAGCGGAACTCCGGTCCGCTAATGATTGGTAGTTGATTTTTACGTGCCGAGTTACCAGCCCTGACGTGCAATGTCTAATATTGAACACAGAGCAACCCACTATATTCCCACACACACATACGCAGATGTACCCATGAAGTGCAATGTCATTTGTGGGTTTCTACTCTTACTTCAAAAAAATTGCATTTTGCTTCCACATCATCAGAAACTGTAAAGCTCAATGTCACAACTCCATACACACAGACACATACACACATACATATACAGACCAGTTTGTAAGAACATGTCAAATTTTAACAGGAACAGTCTTCATAAGTACAGTGAAATTATAAACAGATGAAGTAGCACCAGTTATTAGTCTTTACCATCTTAACTCAAAAATCAGGAATAAAGCTGAAAAAAGTAATAGGGACAACAGCAAAACACAGAGACAGATTTTAAATAACTGCTCTAATACTTGAAAAATTGTTAGGATAACAGGATTTGCATGTCATTTTTTCTGAAAGATACGAAGTCCGAAAGTCAAATTCTATGCCATTATTTATTGACTGCAATCCCCAACAATTGCCAGAAGTCTAGCTTTCCACACAGAAGCAATTTAAATATTGCTGTCACATTTACAAAATGCAAAAAAAAAAATAAAAAACAGGTTTTGCATTACATCACATTTTTTTCTTAAGGATATGAAGTCTGAAATTCAAATTATTGCCATTACTTAAGGACTGTAATCCTCAACAGTTGCCAGAAAACCAGTTTTTCACAAAGGCATGCTTTCAACATTACAGTCATACCTTTAAAAAATTGCTACAAAAAAAAACAAGTTTAGCATTACTTCGCATTTTCTAATGGTTATGAAGTCTGAAATTCAAATTTCTGCTATGATTTAGTGACCGAGTCCTCAACAGCTGCCAGAGAATCAGCTTTCTTATTTATGCTTAAAGAATGTTAGAAGAACAGGATCTGCATTACTTTGCATTTTCTGTAGGATATGAAGTCTGAAAGTGAAATTCCTGCTTTTGTTTAGGGATGGAGATCCACAACTCTTGCCACAAGACCAGCTTTTATCAAAAAACAAACAAGTAAATAAATAATGATGAAGATGATAATAAAAAATAAGCGCAAACTAGACCAAAACACAGGGGCAAATCAGGGGCAGGTGACAGACAGCTTACTTAAACAGTTTATGAAATGTCTTTGCAGGGAAGCAAACACTGGAAGAAATTTCAACAGACTCCTACAGGAGCCACACAGATGCCACACAATCCATGGCATGAAGTTACATCCGTCATCATCTGCACAACAGAAAATTGGACTAAGAGCTGTCTGTGCAGGTCTTCAGATGATATTTTATAACAGGCTACAGAACATAACCAATGGGGAGTTCTCCACAAAAATGAATAAAAATACATTTCTAGTAACTTTTTATAAATTGAAGGACATCAGAATCGATGGGAAACTTCTTTCTACCACCTATTACGCTGAGTGCGGCATGAGATTAGGCAAGCAATGGGAGATCAACCACATAACTTCAAAAAAAGGTATGAAAGAATGGCTTTTTCTTCTGTTTTAAAAATGAGACCAATTACTTTGTATACTATGCAGCTGAAGATGCACAATCCCAGAACATAGTGATCATCACTGTACATGTACATCGCTAACTGCTTGCACAAAGGTAATGATTTGCTTTTAAAGTCTGGCATGCTTACTGGAGCTTTAAGTATGGGAGGAAGGGCTTAGTTTCAGAACCTGCACTGTATGTTCGAGAAGACAGTCAACATAAACAGCATTATTGACACAAATAGTTTAATATGTCTGACAGGTGTCACTAAGCTGGAAAACAAAATGACTCACTAAAAAAAAAAACAAACAAAAGAAGCAAAGCTTCATTTAAGATGAAGCATGTCATCAAGATAGGTGACAATAACGTCTACTACAACCACATGTGAAAAATAAGGAAAAGAACAAGAATGCAGCGTGCTAGAACAAAACGGTACCACTGCAACAGAAGCAACAGGTAAAGTTAACACACAAGCATACAGAATTAGAGCTAATTTCAGGCCACTAATGGAAAGATAAAGAAGTTATGTTCCTACCATAACGTCCCATCTGTATTGTTGATCTTCATTCATTACTGATGGGTGTCTGTTCTGTCCTCGGAACCAAATTGGCTGTTATAACAAGCTTGCGCCAGCCAAAAAACTCTCGAGCTAAGCTTTTACCCATAGTGCCCCTCTCATTACCTCAGATCGAGTTTGCCCGTAAGGAAGAAAGAAAGAAAGCAGAAGCTTTATCTGAGCAACTTTCCTATCACAGGCTAGGGCCATATCCAAACCTCAAGAAGTCTTTCGGAGGGGGATGGTGGGTGGCTTGTAATGAATGAATGAAGATCAACAACACAAATGGAATGTTACGGTAAGAACATAACTTCTTATCTTATGTTGTTAATCTTCATTCATTCCTTACTGATGGGACTAGTCCCTAGCTACTTTGTTTCCTGGGAGGGCCTATGGAGGAACATTCTTGAGTAACACTGAACCAAAGGAAGCTCTCCTTCTGGAGACCATATCCAAATTTGTAATGAGTGATAAAGGTATGAGGGGTAGACTATCTTGCTGTTGCACAAATGTCATCTATATAAGCTCTAGCATGGAAAGCAACAGATGCTGACACTGATCTGATTGAATGTGCTTTGACTTTAGGTGGTAGAGGAGCTTTGTTCCATTGATAAATGAAGCAAATGCAATCTCTCAACCATTTAGACAAAGTAACTTTGGAAACAGGTCTCCCCAATCTTGGTTCTGAGAATGATACAAATAACTGGTCAGATTTTTGTAAAGACTTAGTTCTGTCAAGATAAGAACACTACTGTCTATGCACATCAAAACAAATGTAGTGAATATTCTCCTTTGTTAGAAAAATCTGGAAAGAAAACTGCTAGATTGATATTTTGATTAATAGTCAAGTCAGAAATAACTTTGGATAAAAAGGAGGGGGTTGCCCTGAGTGATACTCTGTCCTTATGGAACACTATGGAAGGGCATTTTATGCACAAAGCTTGCAACTTAGAAATTTGTCTTGCTGAGGTAATGGCCACCAAGAACAAAGTTTTCCAGGACAAGAATTTCAGATCGCAACTGGCAGCAGATTCAAAGAGGGACGAGTCAAGGATTGTAGAACTAATGTCAAACTCCAGGGCTTGACTGGCTGTTTGAAGGGGGGCCTAAGGCGGTGTGAAATCAAGGAGGAGTCCTTGAAACCATTATGGAAATTGGAGATCGATGCCAAGTGTACTCGAATAGTTGAAGCTGCTGCTCCTGAATGAAGGAGATTAGATAAGTAATCTAGCACCATAGAAAGCGGAGCCAAAAAGGGGTTCACTCCCTTTTTATGAGATCAAATTATGAATCTTTTCCACTTGCTTAGCTAAAGTTTTCTGGTGGATGGTTTATGGGAAGCCAGAAGAATGTGGCAGACAGGGAAGGATAGACTGCTTTGCCTGGCAATTACTGGAAGTGGAGGAACCAAGCTGTCAGCATGAGGTTCGATATGTTCGGATGTATCAACCCCTGCAGATGTGACAGCAGCTCCAGAGTTAGATCCAGAATCCATGGCTGATGTACCAGATGAGGCCAAAGAAAGGGAAACCAAATTTGTTGGGGCCAGAAGGGTGCAATGAGGATTAGTCTGCTTTTCAACCAAAGAGCCTTCTTTAATAACTGTGGGATCAGAGGAAGGGGAGGGTAAGTATAAAGAAGTAACATGGGCCAATAATGCACAAGAGCATCCTTTGGGGACTCGCCCTGTGGGGGAATTAGGGCAAAGTAGCTGCTGCATTTGTGATTTATGAGGGGTGCAAACAGATCGCAGCAAGGCTGCCCCAGCGACTGAAAATGTTTACCGTTACGACAGAATTGAGGGACCACTTGTGAGGCAGAAGAATGCATCAGCTCAATTTGTCTACAATTACGCTGGAATCCCCGGAATGTGCGTTGCTATGAGAAAGCGGTTGGAAGCCATCACCCACTGCAAATTCTCATGGCCTCTCGACACAACTGGTAGGACTTGGTTCCCCCTTGTTTGCTGATGTACCAGACTACTGACATATTGCTGGACTGGATGGCAATCGTTCCTGAAGGGAGAACAGCTTGAAATGCTTGCAATGCTAGAAGCACTGCCCTCAGTTCTATAACACTAATATGTAGGTTGGCCTCCAAGGGTGACCAAGTGCCTTGGACTGTCCTTCCATGGAAATGACCCCCACCCAATCAGGGAGGTGTCTGTGGTCATTATGGCTCTAGGCTGAGAGGGGGAGAAATGGCAACTCCATAGGTGCTCTTCTGGCTTCATCCACCAAAAGAAATCTTGTTCCCACCGATCTGTTATCCTGATTTGAAAGGACATAGGATGAGTCAAATGGGACCACTGTGTTAGTAAAAGCCACGGTAGGAGTCTCATGTGTAGTCTTGCCAGTGAACTATTGTTATCAATGCTGACATTGACCCTAGCAGTTGGAGGATTGCCCGAGCCGGAGCTTTGTCTTGACAGAGTATCACCTGGAGTTGAGTTCTGAGTCTTTCAAGCCGGTGGAGTGGGAGGGGGACTAGGTAAGATTGAGTATTGAAATTTGCTCCTATGAACTCCAGTCTTTGAGGAGGAGTCAAATTGCATTTGTCTTTGTTGACTATTATCCCTAACTGTTCCACTAGTTGTAGAGTGTAATGAATGGCTGAAACCAGTAGGTGCTTGGTTGGGGCAGTGAGGAGCCAATCATCTAAATATGGAAACACCCGGAATCCTTGCAGTCTCAAATGAGCTGTTACTCTGTCGCATATCGTCTACTCAGAGGCGATCTCTGCTCAACATACAAGGCCATGTCAAACCCAGAGCTGTTGGACATGCTACACTTAAAGAAATCCCAATCCCTCAGAGCTACACACTCCAGGGATCTAAACCTTGTCATCACAACAAACAAAACATGCTGGAGGGATAGGTTCCTGACCCAGAGACTCCCCAGACTCTGGGATAGATTGCCCATACATGTCAAGCAGAGTGCCTCTTTGGACCTCTTCAAGAGGAACCTTGACGATTGGATGGGAGAAAGGAAATTCACCCCAGGGATCACATCAGTTGCCCTGCTAGACAGGGGTCCAGGAAAGTAAATAATGTGGGAAGAAATAGCCAGGGAATTGTTATGGCTAGGCTTGTATAGGCCCTATGGCTGATAGCCTAGTACCAACCTATGAACTTATGAACCACTGCCATGCATTTGGTGAACACTCTGAGGGCCACAGAGAGACCAAAGGGCAGTGATCGGAATTGGCAGTGATTGTCTCCCAGCCAGATGCGGAGGAATCTTCTGTAGCATTTGTTCATTTTTATGTGGTAATACGCATCCTGAAGATTTATTGAGCATATCCAATCATCTTTCTCCAGAAAAGGAAGTATAGACTGAACCATGGCTATCCAGAATTTTGTTTGACAAATTTGTTTATGATGCTGAGGTCCAAAATTAGCTTCCAGTCCCCTGTCTTTTTTGGCACTAAAAAGAACCTCAAGAATCCGGATCCTATGTCATCTGGTGGGACAGTTTGGATGGCCCTTTTTAGAAGGAGCTTTTGGATTTCTTCAGCTGCTACTTCCCTTTGACTGGGTGGAACGTCGGGAATATACTTTAGTGGTCTTGGGTAAAGGTTGAAAGGGATGTTGTAACCTCTGGCAATTATCGTCTGCATCCAAAGATCTGTGGTTATTTGCCAGGCAAGGTGGTGCAGAGAAACACATCCCCCAACTGCTTCCAGAGGTAAGCAATCGGGCCGCTCTTCAGGAGCACTGATAGGGTTGTCCAGAGAAGGAATCTTTGGATACCTTATTACGTGGACCCACTCTGCCTCTGAAGGGGCATCTTCCAGTTGAGTTCCCCCCTCTGCCCCGGGGGGAAAACTCACCAAGTGTGTCATGGAAAGGATCCTGGGATTGCTTGTACCAATTCTTTCCACTCCTCTGACTCCTAGAATGGGGTTGTTGGGGGTTGGAAAAACATACGCCTACAGCAGACAAGGTCTTACCATCCTTTTCACACCTGGTTAAAGTGTCTTTTACATTAGGGCTAAAAAGAGAAGAGGCCTCTATGGGGGCATTCAGAAAGGCAGACATAAAGGGATCCGCAAAATCACATAAGTGCATCCAGGCTGACATCTCGTGACAACGCCTGCACCTGCTACTCTAGACGCCCCTTTGGTAGAATGAGAAATCAATTGCATGGAGGAGCTGGAGATCGATTCCAGGGTGGCAAGCTGTGAGGCAACTTTGCCACATACCCCATCAAAAACTGCTCCTGCAAGGGTTCCTGAGATTTCTGAGATAAGGTCTCTTTGAAGTCGGGCAAAGTGTGCCAGATAGTTCAGGGACCAAATGGTGAAGGTCACTGAGGAGTACACTCACTTCCTTAAGTCTATCGCCCAAGACTCCTTGTTAGGGAGATGGACAGTAGAGCTCTCCTCGGTGAGCTCTTTCCTGGTGGCTGGTGCCACAACCATAGCATCTACTGGTAAGCCCTTGGACCAGTGTAGGCTGTCCTCTGGAGGAGAAATATTTTTTTCTTGTCTCCGGGGGATAGGTTGAATGGTATCAGGACTCTTCCAGGCGCACTGCACAAAGGGCTGAACCAGATCATCTGCAGGCAGGGTCACCCAGGAAGTAGAGGGCTGGGCATGGAAAGCCTGCAAGAATACAGACTCCTCCAAGGAAGGGGTGTTGGCCTTCCAGTCCCCTCGCTCTTTCAGGATCTCCAATACGTCTCCAAAGAAGACCTCCTCAGGGGGCGACCATGGGGTCCCTTCCTCTTCATCGCAATCTGTATCTTCAGTAAGGGATTCTTCAGGGGAATCCACGTGCTTCCTCTTACACAATCTCTTGTGAGGTATCTCCTCGGTGGGGACATCCCATGAGGACTCTGCTGAGTGGGTACCTTCTATAAGGATGTCTTGAGGTTCCTGTGCCTGGTGTCCTTGAGTAGTGGGCTGTATCAACTGCAACTCAGAGGAAAGGTATATACGGGTCTCCGGCGCTGAAGGGACCAGCTGGGAGCCTGCAGAGGCAAGTGCCCTCTCCAACACCCGGAAAGCAGGTCCACCTGAAGAGGGATGGAAGCCCGGAACTAAGAAACACAACCTCGGGACCGGGGTCAGACCATGCTCCAAAGAACCCACTCCCGGGGAAGGAGCCATGAGAGGACCCAGTTCCACCAAAGCAACTGGAACTGTAGTAGATGGCGCCATGGAAAAAGCAGGCACCGCACTAGGGATCATGGTGCCGACAGACCAGTGTCGATCCCGAGGATGGCCTGGCTCCAGGTGAGTTAATGGCCAAAGGGTAGTCTCCGGAGTCATGGCAAGGTCTACCAATAGAGCCAAAGAAGCTGGAACCGGAGTTGGAGTTGAGGGCTCCGATACCTCCAGGGAGGTCAAAGGAGGAAAGTGTGTAGAAGTCCATGGAGAAAAATCCTCAGCTCCAAGGTGGAGGGAGGCTTTAGAAGGCGCTGGAAATCCTCTGGCCGCCAGGAGCTCATACACAAGCCTATGTCCAGTTCCGAAAGGCTCCTGGAGGAGTGGGTGGATATCCTCGACGGGGAGTCATGACACACTAGAAAAGGGCTGCATTGTTGGTCAAAAAATGGATCCACCAAAGAGGAATATCAGGTCCTAGGGGTTATTTCATCTTTCGGCACCAAGGCTGAAGGACCAGCATGATGTACAGGTGGTGGTGGTGGTGGGGGGGGGGGGGTGACTGGTGTTGGAATGACTATTTTTGGTGTTGAAAGGAAAGTTGGTATTGCTGTCACAATCAGTGTTGAAGTCTGAGCCTGAGGAATAAGTGCCAAAGACAGCACTGTAGTCAGCTGCTGAAGTGCCAGAACCAAAGACGGCACCTTGGAGGAGGTTTGAGGGCCCGGTGCTGAGGATGTTGGTGGCAATTTAGAGATTTTTGCCTTCAGCTCCGTCGATTTCTATTTACTGGTGTGAGGAGATGAGGGTAAGGATTTACTCCTCTTTTAATGTTCTTTCTTTGGAGGGGATGAGCCCTCTGCCTCAGAGATGGCCTCCGTGAAAGGAGATTTAAGGAGACCTTTAAGCATAAGTTTATTTTTACTCTCTGCTAGAGTGCAGGAGCTAAATGCTTTACAAATCTCACAAGGGGGTTTCACAGATAGGTGTGGCAATCCGAGACAGTAGACACAAGATGTATGGTTTGTACATATTAAGCATTTTCTTGTCGCACTGATCACAGTGCTTAAAACCAGTTGTATCCTTTTTTTTTTTTTAGACATACTAGCACAAAAAAAAAGACAATTTAGCCACAAAAGATAAAACGATCAAATGCAGAAAACACACACTGAACAACAAAGAAGAAAGGAGTTTTTTTTTTTTTTTTTTACAGTAGAGGGGAAAGGAGAAAAGGGAATACCAACAATGATACTGGGAATTACCTCAGAGGTAAGAGAAGACCTGTACCAACAATGGTACAAAGATTGTCAAACTTGGTAAAAAAAGGAGGAAAGGAGAGGGACACACAGATAAGCAAAAAGTATGCAAATAACAATAGGCTAAGTAGATGCATGGAAATAACAAAAAAGAAGGTTTAACAAGAGACAAATTTCAGAAAATTTTAAATGACTTAGCTGAGAGCTGGCCTGACACGTCTTGATTCATTAGGTGGTAAATGAGATCTGAGGTAATGTAGAGAGGGGCACTATAGGTAAAAGCTTGGCTCAAGAGTTTTTTTGGCTGGCGCAAGCTTGTTATAATAGCCAGTTTGTTTCCGAAGACAGAACCGATACCCATCAGTAAGGAATGAATGAAGATTAACAACATAACATTTACCATTCTTCCTCCTTTCAACAAGAGTAATTCAAAATCATATCTGAAATGGTCAACTTTATATGGATCAAAACACCAGATGCATGAGACCAAAGGAGACATGAAGAAACAATTTGTGCAATTGAACAACTTATAATACCTTTTTACTGTGCACTTCTAATACAGCATTATATACTGGCTACACTTTTGATCTTTGAAAGTAAGCTACTGCAGTCAATTCACAGGCCTCAACAATTACAAATCAATCAGCCTTACAAGCTCGCTGCATAACAGGTAGCTTACATCCTTCTAAGTTGGGAACTGCTGATTGAGGGCTCTGTTATTCTAAAAGTGTATTAATTCTGGTTTAAGCACTTGGACTTCAGGCCAGTTATTTTACATTAAAAGGGTTCGTGGTCTGCACTCTTGTGGGAGGAGAGGCTGGACTCTGCCCTTCTGAGCTGGGAATTTCTGGTTACAGGCTTATAGTGCCTGCATATTTGAACTGCTTCTTACTGAAATTGGTACACCTTGTTTGCTGTAGCATAGACTAGATCAAGGCCTGCTGAATCTAGCTTTGTTTGTATAACTTGAGCACTAATCCAGGCATTCTTTAAAGTATTCAATTGTATCTATTACTGCTTGGTAGTAACTTGATTAAAGTGTAGCTATCATTCTAAGTCTTTTGGATTAAGCACTTGGGCTTTAGACCAGTTGTTTTACACTATGAAGGTTTGTGGCCTGCACTGTGGTGGCAGGACAGGTAGCTTACATCCTTCTAAGTTGTGAACTGCTGACTGAGGGCTCACTGTCTGTTATTCTAAAAGTGTATTAGTTCTGGTTTAAGCACTTGGGCTTCAGGCCAGTTATTTTACATTAAGAATGTTCATGGTCTGTACTCTTGTGGGAGGAGAGGCTGGACTCTGCCCTTCTGAGCTGGGAATTTCTGGTTAAAGGCTTATAGTGCCTGCATATTTGAACTGTTTCTTACTGAAATTGGTACACCTTGTTTGCTGTAGCATAGACTAGATCCAGGCCTGCTGAATCTAGCTTTATTTGTATGCTTGTTGTTTGTTTGCTTGTTATTTCCCTGAAACTCTAATTCCACCTAAAATGCGGCTTTTCAGCGCTTCTGTGGATCCCTAGTGATATCTGCATTGCTTACTGTACTTATTTCCTTGTTTCACTTGAAAGAAAGTTACTGTTTGTCGTTTTTGCATTTAAGTTACCTGTAACACATTGCATTTAAGTTACCTGGCACTTGCTCACTAAAGCAATTATATAAGTCAGCACTAAAATATTAAAAGCACTACACCCACACAAACTCCCCTTGAGTACCTCGTTCCCCATTGGCCCTTTTTTTTCAATTATAAAGGAATTCCCAATACTATTCTAGCATGTCCAAAGGTCAGTTGTCAATCTCCTCTCCGGTCCAGCTGGTGAATCTGGGAATCTTGAAGCAATGTTACAACTGCCTCATGTACACAGACAACCCTCTCTTCCTCCCAACAAATTCCAACACATGTGAGAGATGCAACCATATAGCCATACTGGAGGCTAAGCTCTCTCAACTCAGTACTGGTGAAACCAGTCAGGAGGAGAAGGAAACCACACTCACTACAATTCCAGTCTCACACAGACCTACCATGACAGCAAACCAAACACATAAACACACAAAAACATACTCGGAGGCTCTAAATAAAAATCTGCCTAAGCAGCAGAGACCTCCAAAGCAGACACCCAAGCAACCGCTACCCCAAAACAAAACACGTGCAACATATAGCTCACAAAGCCAGTGTGCCAAACAGTCACAGCCCTTAAGGCTAAATAACACACCTGATACACTTGTAATAGGTGACTATCGTCAGGCATACTGACGTCCCGCTCACCAGGCTGAACAAGAAGAAGGTCACGGTGAGCTGCCTGTCAGGCGCTAGGATCCGCCACATAACACAAGCACTCAGGTCACTCCAAGGCAAGTACAAATATGACTCAGTCATTGTCCATGCTGGTGTGAAAGACCTGAGACGTACCTCCCTGGACTACATGAAGAGAGACATAGAGGAGCTCTGTGAGCATGTAGCCCAGGCCAGTATGACCCTGACCTTGAGTAGCATCTTACCCTCACCAAGAATGATGCCACAATATGAAGACAAGATGATCAATTTCAACAATTGGCTTAAGTATTGGTGTCATTCAAAGGGGATCCAATGCCTGTCAGCCTGGGATGACATGCTCGACAAGCCAAGATGCTTCGCTAGGGACGGCTTTGCACCTGTCACCCCTGGGCTTTCGGATATTGGCAAAGGCTCTTGCTACTCCCATAGTGCCTTTTTTAGGCAAGGCTCAAAAGACAAACCCACCTCCATAGGTAACACAAGGGATAAGAAACTAAGAGTAATGCTACTCAACGCCAGAAGTCTAAACCTCAAGATGCACACACTCGAAACTCTCCTTAGCATGGAGAACATCGATATCTGTGCAGTAACAGAAACCTGGTTCAAGGCTCCTGAGAGCACCCCAGCACTACCAGGTTATACCTCATACCATGCTTTTCGGTCCCAAAACTTGGACTGAACCACAAAAGGAGGGGGAGTATCAATATTTGTCAAAGATACCCACACCTCCAGGTTGGTGGCACAGCACGAAGCATCAGAGACTATCCATGTGCAACTAACAGTGGGTAAAACTGCCTTCCAGTTTATAGCCTGCTACAGACCACCCTCCCAAACCCAGGAATCCCACTCGACCTTCCTGAGAACACTGGAAAATATGAAGGTCTCTCCAAACACCATTATATTGGGCGACTTCAACTACCCAAACATAAACTGGGAGCATTACTCTAGCTCCAACACCATAGCCCAAAGGTTCCTAGAATTTATAAACTCAAATGCTATGGAACAACTTGTTACCACTCCCACAAGAGGGGAAAACATACTGGACCTGATCATCACCAACATGGGGCCTCTATGCTCCAGACCAGAAGTGTATCCCTCACTGGTAAGATCAGACCATAAACTAATCTCACTGGATATTCACATCCCGACTCCACTCCCTGCCCTGAAAACCACAGTGAAAAACTTCTCTAAAGCAAATTTCACACTCCTCAAAACCGAGGTGGAATCCTTCAAAGCCCCCGGGCCTGTGGAAAATACGGCCCAGACCGCAGAATCCTTTATAAATGTATTTTATGAACACCTTCAGGAATGCATGGATCATGCAATCCCAAATAAAACCAAGACCCAATCCTCCAAAGGCAGACGTCCTGTCTGGTGGACCCCAGCCATAAACAAACTATACAATAGAAGGAGGAAGCTACTACATAATAGAGCAAAATCCCAAAAAGGGAAGGCATCTCTGATCAGTATTAGCAAAAAACTACGGGCACTCATAAAATCGTCTAAGGCCAGCTTCGAGAGAAAAATTGCACAGGACACTAAGGATAATCAAAAGGCTTTCTTTAGTTATGTTAGGAACCTGGGTGGGAATTCCCAGACATGCTCAGAATTAGTCCAAAATGACAAAAAATACACCGAACCCACAGACATTGCCAACATCCTAGCTGACAGGTTCAGTGCAAACTTCTCCCCCCCTCCCCACCAAAAGGGCAAATATCTATCCCAGCAGAGTGCTGCCCCCCTGACATCTCCAAAGCAAAAAACACAGCATCAATGGGACCAGACGGTGTCCTGGGCTGTGTCCTACATGAACTCCAAGAAGAGCTAAACCCAAACATAAAACTACTGTTCAATCTCAGCCTTACTACAGGATATGTACCCAAAGAGTGGCGTACAGCAACTGTGGTCCCTCTCCACAAAGGTGGTGCCTCAACGGATCCTGGAAACTATCGCCCCATAAGCCTGACTAGCTTGGTCTGCAAAGCTATGGAAAGGATCATCATGGACCTCATACATAAAGATATTGGGGACCTACAGACACTGGATCCTACCCAGTTCGGCTTTGTTAAAGGCAGATCCTGCCTCTTAAACCTGGTTGATTTCTTTGAAACAGTCACCAAGGCCATTGACGAGGGGAAGGTGGTCTACACAGTCTACCTGGACCTCGCAAAAGCCTTCGATACAATACCCCACTCGGGCATTATAGATAAGCTCGCCAGCTTAAATATAAACCCCTATGTCACTAGATGGGTTGCAAACTGGCTCAAGGACAGAACCCACATGGTTAGAATTGCTGGAGCCATGTCAGACTCCAAACCAGTTACAAGTGGCGTCCCACAAGGCTCAGTCCTGGGACCTCTCTTGTTCGGTATATATTTCTCGGAGGTATAGGCCAACACGGAAGGACTGTGGTTGACCAAGTTCGCAGATGACTGCAAACTGGGCGCCATAATCGACTCTCCAGCCGACACAAGCATCCTCCAAAAGGGCCTCACAGAAACAGACAAATGGTGCCAGAGCCATGGCCTCAAGCTAAACGCCAAAAATTTATAGTCATCCCCTTTGGCAAAAACAAATGTCCACAAATTACCACATAGGTGGTAATCCATTAAGTACAGAAGAAGTAATTAGGGACCTGGGGACCCAAGTTGATAGCAATCTCTCATTTGACAACCACGTGGCCAAAGTGGTTAGAAAAACATTTTATATAGCCCACCTAATCATGAAGGGATTCACATCTAGATCAGGGGAGATCATCATGCCTCTTTACTCATCCCTCATCAGGCCCATAATTGAGTACAATGCCCCTTTTGGGATGTACCTTACCAGACACCTGCAGCAACTGGAAATACCCCAAAAGTACCTCACCAAGAGGATCAAAGGGCTCAAACAGATGCCATATGCTGCCCGGTTAAAGAAACTCCAGCTCTACTCAGTGGCATACCGCCTGCTCAGAGGCGATCTGTGCCTGACATATAAAGCCATGTCCAACCCAGAATTAATGGACACGCTGCAAGTCAGAAAATCCAAATCCCATCGAGCTACGAGCTCAAGAGACTTGAACCTCAGCAATGAAATAAATAGGACATGCTGGTGGGACAGATTCATAACCCAGAGGCTCCTTTCACTCTGGAATAAAATCCCAGTCCAGGCTAGGCAGAGTCCTTCATTGACTCTCTTCAAGAGGAATCTTGATGAGTGGATGGGAGATCGTAGGTTTACCCCGGGTATCACTTCTGTGTCACTGTTAGACAGAGGCACAGTATACTAACCTCGAAAAAGGGCATAGCAAAATTAATTTAAAATGGGTGGCGAAAGCCAAACACACTCTGGCTAGGCTTATAAATGCCCTAGGGCAGATAGCCTAGTATGAACCTATGAACCTATAAGGTGACAGAATCTTTACAGAGCTTACTCAGGCAGACACAAAGCTTCGCTATGACCTAACCTAGTACATTTTTTTCAAAGGTAGTGCTGGTATAGTTAACCTCACGCATTCAACATTATACATGAATTCAGGAATCTGAAAAGTAAGTGAAGCCAAAATAACTTGGGTCCACAACAGGCAACATTATCATACACAACAGGTAAGAATAGGAGAATTCCTATCCATATGATCTTCTGTTAGCAATGGAGTCCCTTGAAGCTGTTTCTTACTAGTTTTTGGCATTTTTTTTTCTCGTATATCAAAACCAATTCCATAATCTCACTCATGAAATATACAGATGACTGAAACTTAGGAGCATTTTGCCTTAACCTCGATGAAACTACTTGCCTTCAAAGAGCACTTACGTTACCCTAGAAAGGTACAGTGGAAATTACCTCTCTTTTAATGACAAAAAAAAATTGAATATTCTTGTATCTCACAAAACAAAACTCCCTCAAGTGCTTTACACACCACTGATGGAAAACGAATAAAAGCTGACAAAATAATAAAAGACCCCATAGCCATCACAGATGATGACATTTCATTTGCTATTCACATAGTTACTACTGTCCACAAAGTGTGGGTCTGACATCCATGCCCAATAAGATAACAGTCAACCTTCAGACACCTCTTACACCAATTACAGAGCAAATTACCTTGTTCTGTAACCTATGCACACAGCAGGTGTAACTGGAGAAAGAACACAGACTTCTCACAAAGACAGCAATAGGGCTAAGAGACTTTTCTGACAGTGACAGAGTACAGCCACTCTCTTCCCTACTATACCTCCATCTTACAGGAGCTCTACATCAGACATACAGTACATTAAAGGAACATACTATCTGAACCCTTTCTGCTTAGAATATCCCTCTGGTGACCCAACAAAACAGGATACTCAGCCTCAATAAAAATGATCAAGTCATACAGTGGAACATAAGTTTAAATATGGAATAAATTACTCCTTTCAATTAATCCCCAGCCCAATAATTTATACCTTCAAAAAGGAACTGCATGACTATGCTGACATCTGCAAGTTCCAACATGGGACCCTGGGCATCAGACTCTTTGATGACCAATAAGCCTTAAATGTCTTCACCAAATCTTTGAGCCAAAGAACTCTGTAGCTTAGAGTTGTTTAGATCCTTTTCTGAACAGAACACGTAGTGTAAACAGTCTGTACTGAGTCACAGGGTGTTTAAGTTAAGCAGAAGACAAATTGATGAAATGCATTTGACAACTTCATCCTTTTGCTTAACCACAAAGGGTGCAGCCCCCTTCATAAATACACAGTAATGTGCCCTGCATAGTCCTTTTTATTCTGCTTTTACCCCCTCCTAAAAAAGTCCACATACCAAGTGTAGTTTCAAGGCTGCTGTGGTTTTGCAAGCTTGCTTTAAGTAAGGGGAAAACAGCTCTTGAATTATTTTTTTTCTTGGACAGTGAGGGACAACAACCAGTTCTGATGATAGCAAGTCTTCTAGTTACTTGCCACATTCCTGAATTCATTCCAACTCTTAAATGCTGTCAAACGGGAAAGTTATTTTAGGAAGTCTGTGAATCAGAACTCTGATACAGCTGTGAGCACCTAAAACACTGGGTTTCAGTACATGCATTTTAAAATTAGTCTACCCTACTTGATCCTTCCCAGAAGTGAAGACATACAAAATTGCCATAGGGGTCGCAGCCATACCTTGTACATACGCACCACAAGAAATTCCCATCTGTGCATAACTGAAGACTTCTGCCAGGCTGCACCTACTGCTAATAGCAAGCATCAAATCTTGCAACACATACTTCATCACCCCAAAAATGAAGAACAGGTTGCTGGCTGCCTAAATCTCACCACCAAACCCATGCCTTCCAAGTAATTAGCAGTGGAGAGAGAAGGAATTCCTCTGCCAGTAAGCTGGCTCTTTGAATGGATTTATAATGGATAACGTAAGAGAGGTTAAACAGAAAATCAGGTACTGCAAAGAAATATGTGACACTTACACTTCCAAAGTTGAAGTCTGTTGATGGCTGATTGAACTGCTGTATTAAGGAGGAGTGATGGTACTGAGAATGACACTGTTCATGATGCTGCACAGGTGTGCCTTGCTGAAGAGAGTGCTGGGAATGCTGCTGGTGCTGCTGATTTTGTTGCTGCTGCTGTTCTTGATGTTGCTGTTGAGTATGCTGCAATGACTGTTGAGAAAACTGTTGTGTATCCTGCAAAGACTGCTGTGAGAGCTGAGGTGTATGCTGTAATGAATGTTGGGAGAATGGTTGTGTCTGCTGGGAGAGTTGCTGTGGTTGTGTGTTTTGCAATGACTTATGACAAAGTTGTCGTGTCTCCTGCAATGACTGCTGGGAGATCTTAGGTGCATGGTGCAATGACTGTTGGGGAAATGGTTGCATATGCTGGGACTCCTGCTGAGAGAGCTGCTTTGTCCGTTGAGATAGGCGATGATCCTCCAGCAAGGCTTCCTGCGACTGTTGTAGTGACTCTTGAGATGTAGGTGTCTGTGGCAACTGTTTCTGAGTCTGCAATGGTTTCTGCATTGGTTGCTGGGATTTTAACAGTAAGTCTGTCTGGCTGTAAGAGTACGGTGGCAGTCGCTGGTCAGAAGGTCGAATACTGGTATCCAATGGTACTCCCTGTAAAAATAAAAATGGCAAGTTAAGCAAGAAAGTTCTTTTTTTTTTTTCACTATAAGTAGTTTAGTTAGCTAAGTTTAGTAACAACTTCCTCCCTTGGTACAGAAAATAATTACAAAGTATACAAACAATTTTAAAAAGAATAGTTGTGCAAGAACTTACCATAACCTTAGATGTCCTTCTCTTCCATGTTGCAGTGTTCATTACAGTAGGGAGGTTGCTGCCTGCAGCACCGCCATCCGGCCAGTATACCAAAGTCTTTGCTACTGGAGGGTACACGTGTGACGTCCCTTGTCAGGGCCATAAACCGATGTAGGGTACAAAAGTGATGTCTGCACATACCCTTTTCAGAATGAACTGCCGCATACAGTAGTACTCCCGTGGGTTAAGACAGGGTCCTACTAGGAAGATCCTTAGACTGACATGTAGACTAGACTTAGGATAGTAGGCAGGCTATGTTGAGACTGGGGAAGAGAATGACTATGTCCCCAAAGGTAGGTCCTGCTATGTTAGTGAGGTAAGGTAGAGGGGGCAGGTGGGAGGGACTGAATACTGCAACATGGAAGAGAAGGACATCTAAGGTTATGGTATGTTCTTACACAACTATTCTATGTCCTTCTATTCTCATGTTGCAGTATTCATTGCAATAGGGAGAGTACCAGAGCTTTAGGTATGAGCCTGGGTGGAGGACTGGGTTTTGTGGTCAATGAGACCTTGGAGAACTGACCTGGCAGACCCTGCTCTAGAACTCGAGGCTAGATCCAGTTTGTAATACTTGGTGAAAGTGTGAACAGAGGTCCAAGTAGCTGCTTCTAAAATGGAAACGTAGTCAATCGAGTGAGGCTTGACATGACCATGAAAGGACTTTCCATGATAGGAATAGCACATGGTAATAGATTTTGAAATTCAAGAAGAGATGGTCTGTTTGGAGACTGCCTTCCCTAGAGCTCTCGGATGGAAGGAGATGAATAATTGGTCAGACTTTCTAATAGGTTTGGTCTTGTCTAAGCAGTACCTCAGCTGTTTGTGGACATCTAAGGAATGGAGAGTTCTCTCTGAAGAAATTTGTGGATGAGGGTAGAAAACCGGCATGAAGGAGGGGTTGGTCCTGAGAGTAACTCTGTCCTTGTGGAAAATGAGATAAGGAGAGGTAGCCATAAGGGCTTGTAGCTCTGATACCCTCCTGGCGGAGATGAGGGCCACTAAAACAACTGTTTTCTGGGTGCAAAGTTTCAGGGATACTGAATGAGCTGGTTCGAAAGGAAAGTGGGAATGTGAATTTTTCTAGTACGAAATTCAGGACTCAAGGAGGGAGTATAAGTTTTCTTGGGGGTCTGATATGAAGTACGCCTTTCAGAAAAAGCTCGACTTCCAATCTGGAAGCCAGAGGAGTTGATAACTGCAGACAAGCACAGACGGCCGATAAGTGGACTTTGACTGAGGAGTAAATTAGTTCTGAGTGAAGTAGCTCACACAAATAGGACAGGACCATAGGTATAGAAGTAGTCAAAGGGTCCTGTTTTTTTCCATTGATACCACCTGGAGAATCTGCCCCATTTAGATACATAATTTCTCCTGGTACTAGGTTTTCTGGTCTCCTGAAGAACACGGAGTAAGTACATCCTCTGAATATAGGTGTCTGTAGGAGATTAGAATCCTATCACCCATAAGGTCAGTTTCAGATTGTTCGCCTGGGGGTGCAGTAGGGATCCCCTGTCCTGTGTGAGCAGGTCTATTTGGTGGGGTAACCTGTGATGATTGCCCTTGGCTAGTGAGTGGAGGAGGGGAAACCAATGCTGTTTTGGCCAAAACGGGGTCACCAACAGGATTTTGGGTTTGTCCCTCTGGATTTTCAGGTTCCTACAAGAAGACTGAAGCTGCATTCTTTCAAATGTGTCTTGGTCGAACTTAAAAGACTGAAAAGGCAAAATATTGAAATGGCTTTTAAGCAAATTCTTTCCCTGGGAAAGAATTCACTTGGCCGCTTCGTTACTTTGCCGTTTTCGGCACTGTAGTGCAGTCTCAAACTTGGTATATTTAAAGTGGGGGGTGGTGCAGTGTTTTCTTTTTTCTTTCTTTTTTTTGTTGGAACAGTGATTTTTTTTCCCTTGGAAAAAAATCGCTGTTCTGACAGTTCGACATTGTAAGCTTTCACTTACATAGGATTGATTAATCACCATTTGCTTTTTTAAGCGTTCGGTGATCTAATATAGACCCGGATTTTCAGGAGGACTTTCTGAATTAGAGTGAAGAGAGGGAAAGCATAGAGGTACATTCCCTCCCAACAGAAAGAGAATACATCCACTTTCCAAGCTTGTGGATGTGGGTCCCTTGTGCAGGTGCTGGGCATGTCTATTCTGGGGGGAGGCAAAGAGATCTGCTTGTAAAATACCCCACCTGTGAATAAGGTCCAGGAATACCTCTCTCTGAAGCATCCATTCGTGAGAGGGAGCTGAAGTTCTGCTGAGTTTGTCTGCCACAACATTTTCTGTTGAGGGATTATAAACTGCCACCAGGTGAATCTTTAGTGATGATGCGAAGTTCCAGATCTGGATGGCCAGGCTGCAGAGGGAGTAGGACTTTGCTTGTTTACGTACCACAGGACAGTCATATTGTCTGTGATTACTTTTAGGGTTCCTGGTTGAAGAGCTGATATGAATGTTAGAAGGGCTAACAGTAATGCCCTCATTTCCTTGATGGTGATATGGTTCTTTTGTCTTAGGTTGGACCATCTGCCTTTCACACAGAATTGATTCTGGTTTATTAGGAGCACTGCACCCCAGCCTAAGTCTAATGCATCTGTGAAGACCTGTTGTGGGGGGGGGGTGGAACCTGTAGGGGGTTTCCTTGGTTGAGGTGAAGTGCTGAAACCCACCAATGGAGTTCCCTACTCAGACACAGAAGTAGGGGAAGGGGTGACTCCAGGGGCTGGGAGTGTTGGCTCCATACGTTTTTTAGGCTCCACTGGATTTTTTGCATGTGGAGGCTTGCCAGGGGTACCATGAGTATAAGGGATGCCATGTGGCCTAACATTCTCAGGAATTCCTGAGCTGTTAAGGAGGAGTGGGTGAGGAGTTTTTTGAAGTATAGACCAAGGTCTAGGATTCTTTGGTCTGGAATGAAGGCTTTCATTCTGTCTGTTCTGATCCTGCATCCCAAGAAAACCAAGTCTTGAGAGAGGGTCAAGTGAGATTGTTCATGGTAAATGGTAAACCCTAATTGAGTAAGGGTGGACGATACCTGTTGTAAGGGGAGTAGAAGTACTTGGTGGTCTTGGTGAAGGTGGTCATCTAGATATGGGTATATCTGTATACCCTGAGTCCCGCAGAGAGCAATGAAGGGGGCTAGACACTGTCAACACCTGAGGACCAGTGGAGAGTCTAAAGGGCAAGGCAGAGAATTGAAAATGGCAAGAACCTATTTCAAAGCGGAGGCAATTCCTGTAAGCTGGATGTATAGGAATGTACAGGTAGGCATCCTTCAAGTCTAGGGGTACCATAAAAGTCTGTGCTGGAATGAGTAGAACAGGGGTAAGGTAATCATTCTGAAGCTGGGTGCCTTGAGAAAGAGGTTTTGGAAAGATAAGTCTAGGATTGGCCTCCATGGGCCGTCTTTCCATGGTACCAGAAACATTCTAGAGTAGAAGCCTATGCTTCTTTGCTGTCAGGGTACCTGTTCTATGGTACCCTGATATAGGAGATGTTGAATGATGGGTGGGAAAAGGTGGTTTTGGTTTTCTGGTGGTTGGGGAATACCCTGGAAGGGTTGGAAACATCCACCAAGTCATGAAATATCCCTTCTGAATGATGGATAGGACCATTGTTATGATGTGATTTTCTGCCAGGAGGGTAAGGAGAGGGTGAGGCGAAGGGATGGGGGGGGGGTGTTTAGGTCTAGGGGTGGTAAGTCACAGTGGAGGTGGTCTGGATTGGTCAGACTGACTCCAAAAGGGTGTGGGGGAAGGGTTGGTGGGAAACCTGGGAGTAGAGCTTTTACTTGGTTGTCTACATCCCTTAGAAAGAGGAGCTGCAAGCGAGGACTGTCTTCTCACAAAAGAAAGTTTTTGTGGGTAGTTCTTGTGGTACCTGGGTGTAGGGGATACCAGTAAATGCTTAAAGTTTTGTAGTTCTTCAAGCAATTTTGTTTGAACATCCACAGGGAGAGGTTGTAGCCTCAGCCAGGAATATCGTCTCAAGACTGATCCTGGTGCAGCAGATTTAGATGAGGCTTCTACAACATCATAACTGCACTTAATGGAGTGTCTAGTCAGTTGGGATGCTGTGGAAAGCAGTGTATTGATTTGTGCTTTAATGGGGGAGTCAGGGGCTGCCTCAGAAAGGAGGGTAGAGGCTTTGGTGATGGTATCCAGGACATACCTAGCCATATGTGCGTGATAGTTGAGAGCCCTTTTAGTCAGATAGAGGAGGTATACACTTTCTTGCCTAATCTGTCCATGAATTTGCTGCCTTTATCCGTGGGGTATAGAGCAGCAGAAGGTAACTGCCTTGAAGTTTTGTCAGCAGAGGCTGCAATAGCTGCTGGAGGATTTTTAAAGAGGAAAGTACAGTTGTGTACACTTACCATAAATGTAGATGTTCAAGTGTATTCACTGCTGCAGTCATTACATTTGGGTAACCCTACTGGCAGGTTGCCCTCAGTCGGCCTGAATTCCAAAGTCTTGGGTCCTGCATCGGCTGCTGTCACCACTTCCCTGACGTCAGGTAGTCAGGGGTATAAAAGAAGTAGCCGACGCCATTTTCTTCAGTTTTTCTTGCCCCAGATGTCAGGTGCCCCCTAAAAGGATAGCCAAAATTTATATATATAAAAATACATGCACCAATATAAACTTTACCTTCATCTACAAGCAAATACACCACATAGGTTGCATAAATCAGAGAAGGAAAGATAAGTTCTAGTAGAAAAAAGGGGGATGGCGGGTGGGTAACCTGGACTACAACAGTGAATACACTCGAACATCTACATTTATAGTAAGTGTACACAACTATACTATGTTCTTCGTGTTTAACTGTTGCAGTCATTACATTTGGGTAGAGTCCCAAAGCTACGGTTGGGAGGCTGGACCTAAACTGCATTAGGAGCGTCTATGAGGCCCTGCAGAACTGCAGTGGCAAAGCCTGGCCTGGATTTAGAGTAGAGTGGCAGATTACAGTGCTTTGTAAAGGTGTGCAATGAACTCCAAGTAGCAGCCTCTAAAATGTCTTTGGTTGGTACTCCCCTGAGAAAGGCTGCTGAAGTGGCTGCAGCTCTGTTTGAATGTGGCCTGATGCCCTTAGGCACTGGCTTGCCATGTTGAAAATAGCAGAAACGAATACAGTGGCCTATCCACTTTGAAATAGTCTGCTTTGAGATAGCATTTCCTTGTGATCTTGCAGCATATGCCACTAGTAATTGCTCTGTCTTCCTGAAAACTTTGGTTCTGTCCAGGTAGAATCTAAGCTGTCTGTGTACGTCCAAGGAATGCATAATTCTCTCCCCCTTGTTCTGTGGATTTGGATAAAAGGTTGGCAGATGAATAGTTTGGTTAAGAGCCACAACCGACTCCACTTTAGGCATAAATGTCGGGTTTGTTCTCAGAGAAACCCTGTCTGGATAAAACATGATAAAAGGTTCCACAGCCATGAGTGCCTGTAGCTCTGAAACTTGTCTTGCAGTTATTGCTAGAAGCAGAGCTGTTTTCCAAGATAAAAACTTTATATCAGCAGTAGCAGCTGGCTCAAAAGGAGGCAGGGTGGGTTTTTCCAAGACATAGTTGAGGTCCCATGCAGGTATTGGTGATCTCCTTGGAGGCCTTAAATTTTTGGCTCCTCTGAGGTACTGCTTTAATAAAAGATGAGAAAAGATTGGTGGCTCTGTATTGTAATGAGCCGAAATGGCAGAGGCATGAATTTTAATTGATGAAAAAGATGGGCCTTTGTCCAGCATCTCAGTTAAGTATTGCAAAATCTGAGGAATATTTGGTACAGCTGTATCAGTTCCTTGTGCCTGGTTCCAAGCACAGAATCTCTTCCATTTTCCAGCATAAGATTTTCTAGTACTAGGCCTTCTGGCTTCCAAAATGACATCCATCACAGCTTTACTGAGAGGTGTGTTTTGTATGATTACATTATCCGCCATGCTGCCAGGTTTAAAGTCCTGAGTTGGCTGTGCAGGATCTGATTGTTTTGCTGGCACAGTAGATGGGGTATTTGAGGTAACGTCCAAGCTGGGCATTGAGACAAATTCCTTAGGATTGGATACCAGTACTGGCGGGGCCAGTCTGGGGCAATCAGTATCATCTTTGGCTTCTCCTGTCTGACCTTTAGGAGTACCTTGGGGAGGAATGGCAGTGGAGGAAAGGCATATAATGATAGGTTTTTCCAGCTGAAAGATAGGGCATCCATTTTCCATGCTTGTCTGTGATACGTCCTTGTGCAGAATCTTTTTAGTTGGTAGTTGTGAGGGGAGGCAAACAGATCTATGTCCGGGCATCCCCATTTCCTTGTTATCATGCTGAAGACTTGTGGATCCAGCTGCCACTCGTGGGGATCCATGAGGTTTCTGCTTAGTTCGTCTGCCAGAATATTTTCCTTTCCTGGCAGGAATTGTTCCTGCAGATGTACTTGGTAAGTCAATGCTGTGTCCCACAAAGTCATGGCTAGTCTGCAAAGGGGGTAAGAATGTGTGCCCCCCTGCTTGTTTATATACCACATGACCATGGTGTTGACTGTCTATCAGTAGTTGTCTCGGATGAAGTAAGTCCTTGAAGGCTATCAGGGCATTTTGAACAGCTAGCATCTCTTTTTGATTGATATGTAGATGCATTTGGTTTGAGGACCATGTGCCCTGAATGCATCTTCCTGCCATGTGAGCCCCCCAGGCATAATCTGATGCATCTGTTGTTAGTGTCTGCCTGGCTGGGGGTAATGTGAATGGCTGTCCCTTGTTCTGGTGACAAGCCTTCGCCCACCATCGAAACTCCTGTTGCAGGCAGGGAATGAGGGTAATTATTGTCTCCAGGCTATGGCAATGTTGAGTCCAAACACTTTTTAGATACCACTGAAGTTTCCTCATATGCAGTCTTGCATATGGAATTAGTAGGATGCAGGATGCCATGAAGCCCAAAGCCTGCAGAATTTTTCTTGCTGATAACTGGGCCTTTGTTGCAACATCTTGAAATAGGTAGTCAGTTGCCTTTGTCTGGCGTGAGATAAGCCATCTGGGCAGTTGTATTTAAGCTTGCACCCAGGAATATTATCTCCTGAGAGGGTACTAGTTTTGACTTCTTTTCGTTGACTGTGTACCCTAGGCATCTTAGAAGTCTTTTCACAAACGCCAGATGCTGTAGAAGAATGTCCTTGTTCTCTGCTTGAATTAGACAGTCGTCCAAGTAAGGATATATCTGTATTCCTCTTTGTCTGCAGAATGCAATTACTGGTGCCAGGCACTTTGTAAAGACCCTGGGCGCAGTAGATAAGCCAAAGGGCAGTGCAGAGAATTGGTAATGCATTGAGCCAGCCTTGAATTTGAGGTATCTTCTGCATGACTGTCTGATTGGGACATGCACGTATGCCTCTTTTAGGTCTAAAGTCACAGGCCAAGCATTCTTGCCCAGCATGGGCAGAAGCTGCTGCAAAGTTAACATTTTGAAGTTTGGTATATCCAGGAATGTGTTCAGAATAGATAGGTACACTATTGGTCTCCAGGCCTTGTCCTTTCTGGGTACCAATTGTAAAATCCTTGTCCCTGCTCTTGCTCTGGTACTTGTTGAATGGCCCCCATGTCCATGAGGGATGAGACTTGTTTTTGTGCCTTTGCTCATTGATTTTTTGGCAGATCTGGCCAGCCGTTTGCCTTTGGCAGGGTATGGAAATGGAACTTGTAGCCTTGTGATACTATGTTTAGAACCCACTTGTCCTGGGTTATAATGTGCCAATTTTGAGAAAAAAGTGCTAATTTTCCCCTTAAGGGTGCTGCCAGGAGATAAGTGCTTGGTGCAGGCAGGGGGAAGTCATTGGGACTGTTTCCTGTAAGGTTGTGATTTGTCTTCTCCAACTTTGGCGGTAGAAGCACCCCATTGCTTTGACCTGTATGAACCTTGTGCCTGGGATCTGCCTCTAGGGTGTCTGGATCTGCCCCTTTGAGGTCTGTTGACACAGGAAAGGTCTAATTCTTTGCAGGCCAGTGTCTACTAAACCTAGGTGGCTGTACTTGTAAAAAATCTTTGACAGTTTGCATAGATTTTAGCTTTGTCCTCCATTTTCTTTAACACCTCTTCTGCCTTAACACCAAACAAAGTATCATGCTGTAAAGGTGCATCTAATAATTTAGCTTTCACATGATCAGGCAAATTTTGTTCCTTTAACCAAGCATGCCTCCTAATTACAGAACCCGTAACTGCGGCCCTGCAGGAGGCCTCCAAAGAAACAAAACCACATTGCAAAGTATGCTTTCCAACTTGTTCAGCTGCATGCAATAAATCCTGCATTTCCTTGTTTTCTGCACATTCAGAGTTTAACATTTTCTGTTTAAGCAATGCCATGACATGTTGCTGATATTTGAGCATATGAAACTGACAGTTTAAGGCCCTTATAGCCAAGGTAGCAGATGTGTAAACCTTTTTTCCCCATCTATCCAGTGCCCTAGAATCTCTGTCAGAGGGAGTAGGGTTTTTTGCAGCAGAAGCCTTAACTCCTTTGGGACCCTGTGAAATAGTCTCTGGGTCTGCAGCAGGGTTTTTAAAAAGGAATTTATGAGAGTCAGGAACCCTGTAATATCTATCAGGCTTAACAGGAGCTGGAGGTAAGGAGTCAGGGGTAAGACTAGACTCCGAAAACACATCATCTACAATGTCTAACACAGGTGGAATGGCTAGAGGCCTGTGTTGAGGAAGTAAAAGGAAATCAAAATCTTGGCTCTCCCAGTTGAAATGCTCCCTCAAGGTATGCAAGGTTTCCCCAAAAGAATAGTCCTCTGGAGGAAAAGCTGCCGGTACAGATTCTTCAGCATCAGAATCCTCATATGGGGGAAGAGAATATTCCTGATCAGAAGAGGAATCAGAAGAAATAGAAACCTGATTTGAAGATTCATAGTCAGTCTCTTGCCTAGGCCTCTTATCAGGAGGGGGATGGGAACCCCTCATCAAGGTAATCAAGTCTTCGGCCATTTTGAGCATCTGTTTTTAGGGCATAGAGGCCTGTCTACATGGCTCTTGAGTTTGTTTCTTTGCTTTAGAAGGTGCTTTAGTCTTTGCCCTTGAAGCTGAAGTGAGTTTAATGTAAAGATGTTTAGGTCTGAATACACCCTCAGAAGGCGGTGCCTGCTCAGCGGCTCCAGACCCATCCGAGGGAATAGTATCCGAGGCTCCAATACCTTGAGTTTCCAGCGGCATGGCCGACTCCACATGGGAGTCAGTAGCGGCCTGCGACTAGTGGGCGTCAGGGGCTGTGAAAGCACCTCATTGAGAACCGGCGACTGGCTTAGGAGAAGCTTTGTCGTCGGGTTTGGGCCTCGGTTGTTTATCTCTCTCCTTTTCTTTGCGTTACTCCGGTAGTCGGATGGCTATCCAACAACATTTCTGGATAATTAAACCGGTGTCCAAAATAGTTTAAAGTAAAATCATACCAACGTTTAACAGTGCGTTGGTTAAATCTAGCACAAAACCGACAACCAGAAACGTTGTGATCAGGGCCTAGGCAATGAATACAGTAAGAATGAATGTCCTTATGAGGTATTTCCTTTCCAGAAGAAATACAATTATTTACTTTTTCTGACATTGGTCTGGAGCAAGAAAAAAGTTTCCCCAACGGGGTACTTAGCTTTATTGAAGACTTTGGATCTGAAATTTGAACACGAAAATCTCAGGAGTTGGCCGACCGGCACTTGTGAACTGCTTCTGCTTCGGGCACCGCGTGGCAAGAAAAACTGAAGAAAATGGCGTCGGCTGCTTCTTTTATACCCCTGACGTCAGGGAAGGGGCAACAGCAGCCGACGCAGGACCCAAGACTTTGGAATTCAGGCCGACTGAGAGCAACCTGCCAGCAGGATTACCCAAATGTAATGACTGCAACAGTGAAACACGAAGAACATCTGGGTTTCCTGGGAGACCTTATAGAAATAGAACGTTTTGAGGCGGAGTCTGGGGACTGAGAGGCAGCCAAAAATGCATCCTGGAAAGCAGGCAGTAATGGAGGCACAGCAGAAGGAGAAGGGTGCTCCATTTGTAAAAGGTCAAAGTACCTTTTCTTGGTGTCAGATACTTCTTATGCCTGCCACTTAAAATGCTCCCGCATGAGGGAAATTGTGTCTCCAAAGGTGAATTCTTCCCCTGGTGACTCAGAAGTAATGGAGTCCTTCTCCACTGGGGTAATAAAGTCCTTGGGGGAGTCTATTTGAGATTCATAATTAATAGATTCTCTGAAAAGAAGTAATCTTCCTCTGAAACCTCTAAGGGTAGTCAAGGAGAGGGGCCAGGAGGTAATTGTGTCTGCAAAGCCAGAAATGCCTTAAAGAGACTTTGTGAAAATACTTCCCAGCCAGGAACCGGTTGAGGTTCGGGATGTTTAACTTTTTTGCTTTCTTTTCAAAGGGGTAGCCAGTGGAGAAAGAATAGGAGCTGACGTCCGTTTGGGTGGTAGTGCAGGAGTAGGGCACTCCCGACTGAGTGAGTTGTGGTTCCTCTCCGCCATCAGGGTCTGATGGCTGATTTGCCTCAGCAGACATACATGAAGTTTCTGCCATCCCAGCTTCCATTAAGGTTCCCGGGCCAGGTTTGGAAATGGAGGTCTCAGAGGATCCCAGGCTTTCATCAGCCTCAAGAATTTGCTCGGACACCTGAGGTGCAGCAAGGGATTCTGGCCTAATTTTCTTGGCCTTCTTCCTCGGCGGAAGGGCCTACTCCCCCCCCTTCCATCCCAAGTGCAAAACATCATAATCTCTGATTTCCTAAATACAATTTTAACGCGGCCAGGCGGCTGTGAAGAATCTTGGGGACGAAAGATTTGCAAATGGGGCATGACGTATGGTCGCGGGCCTCGCCTAAGCAAAATACACACTTCTCTTGCGTATCCTTGTGAGGAATTTGTCTCCCACAAGCACACTTTCCCTTTCTAGTTGACATGTATGTCTTAACAGTAATCAAAGGTAAAGAAAAAACACAACAGGGCACATATCTGTATCAGTAGATGAAGCGGTTGTCTAGTTTGGAAAAGAGACTGTAACTGGTCGTCTGAAAAAAATA